>NC_056739.1:1378788209-1378920709 GCF_019279795.1 Protopterus annectens
GTCATTTGAGTTTCAATGAAATGACTTTTCAACGAAATGAAGTAGACCCATACATATATATATATATATATATATATATATATATATTTTTTTTTAAAACAGATACAAAAGTCCAGAAAGCATAAAACAAAGAAGAGTAAAACATCTCTATATTCCTCTAATGAATTTATTAACTTGAGGAACTTTCATCCATTGTAAGGTATTAACCATATGGCAGTACTATAACATCAAGTCAACAAAAGCCCTTAAATTAATTATTGCAGAAACAACTCTTTCATCATTAGAAGAAATGAAATGTGAAGACCCCTGACTCATATACCTTTGTATTCTTACTGGAAGGCCATTCTAACACATCTTTATATTAGTTTCACAACATATTATTAAATAATATCTCGCAGATGGTGGAATTAGCTATGCTATTCCACATTACTCCATTAAGGATTACAGTATGTGCTGTATATCTCTTCAGACATTAAAATAGTCTGCTGTACTTTTAATGTAAGTGCAACACTATTTTCATCAATAACTGACCTGATACTTCATTGATTAAACACTATTTTTATCTTAGATTGTTTTTTTCAGATTTTTATTTACAGTTTATTGATGGATGTAATGGATGAATTTGAAAAGCAGGTGAGGAGTTGGGAAGTATTAGATCATTTTCTGAAATACTGCAGACTACTTATTCAGAAAAAGACAGAAGTTCAAATGTCCTTTTGCACTTACTCCAGAGAATAGTGATCTCAGGATCTGCTACATAAATACAGTGAGTGCAGAGTACTCGCTACTTCTCTATCTTCAAAAAAATCTCTTTCGCATTTTCTACTTTTGGATTAACATAATTTCCTGTGAAACTGAAACTGGTGAATTGAATAAGTGACACTTTTTACCTACAGCTTGAGCCAGATACATCATTAAAACCTCATCTCAACTTGTTAAAACAGTCATTTATTCCCTTTGCTAGTGTCTTTATTTATATCTAAATTTCACATTCATTTTAATATGACAAGTGTGATGGATGATACCCTATATGTAGCAGTGCAAAGGGTGTGACATTTTTCATTTCTGTAAGATCCATTTCAGAAAGTGATCCTTTTTACTTTAAGTGGTTACAGAAGTTTCAGCTGTCCAAAACAATTGAACTGAACAATGTAAAAGTTAAGCAGGGCAAAAGAAGATACAGCCAGGTTTATTCTGTGCTAGGACTTATTATGATGGTTTGGAATTTATTGCTGGACTGGGCAATGTCCTACATTTATGTTACTGAGGTTTGTAGACTTCAGCATTGCTCCTTGTACTAAAACATTACTTTAGAATGTTTTTAAGGAAATATTGGTATTGCCAGGATAACTTTGATTTATATTTTTAGTAAAACCATTTGTTGTGTTTCCATTAGATTACCACAGTATCCTATAGCCGTGGTGGCTTGCTATTTCAAAACAAGGGGAGGCCATAGGCAGAAAATTAATAGGCAGGGCTAACCGGAATGAAGCAGCACTATATTATGGCAGGGTCAACTTTGATCATGATTACAATTTTGCATAAATAACTGGTCATACACTACTGGTCATGCCAAATATTCTTTCAACAGAATTCTTCCTCTTCAGAATACATACCAGAGCCACTTTGAGAAATAAAATTCATTTCAGACAAATAAGATGGTTATAGCCACATTATTGATGGTGTACACTTCAGTGACTGTAGACAAAAAATAAATAAATAAAAAATAAACAGACACAGTAACATATTTCAATTTGGTCAGTCAACACACACTAGTCCTGCCAAGCCAAGACAATAGCTTTTGAATTGTGGTCAGACATTTTCATCCACAGACCACTTCAGTACCCGCCAATTATAGCTACTTTATTGACTATGTAAATATTAGATACCTAATTTTTCACCAAATGAAAAAAAATAATGGTCACTACAATGTATTTTGACTTGTTCCACTCAAAATCAAATCAATGACTGGTTAGAATGATGATCAAACAATGGTAGAGATAAGTCACTTTCACTAACTGACTGCCTCTGTACCCACAATTTATAGCCACTTTATTGGCTGTGTACACCACAGTTGTGTGATTGTGATTAAATAGATGACTAGCTAAAAACTGGCCACAATAATGTATCTCATGTTGCTGCTGTCAGGCATGTGTAGTGTATCCACTACACACATACACACAACTTCCAGTTGCAGCAACTTCACTAACAGTGTACACCTCAAATGTCTGATTGTGATAAAAATAAAAGTGAATAAATTACCACAGTAGTGTATTTCAGCTCATTAATGTCATACACATACAGTAAAACCCATTGCAACCTCTCTGTCCCCCATACTTACACACACATATCTGCTGCAGCCACATTGTCTGTGTACATCTCAGGTATCTGACTACAATCAAATAAATGATAACTAAATAGATAAACCCATTCTCAGGGTAGTTTGCAACAAAAAGAACTTTATAGCTACTGACTTCATCAAGTCACTAAAAAGCTGCAACTGAGTTCCCCTAAAACAGCTATCTCTAGATGATGCCGTAGAACACTTTAACACAACCTTCCTAAAAACTTAAACCTTCATGCACCCTATTGAATCATTAGAATAAAAACTAACTATGCCCCATGGCTTAGAAATGATACTAAAACTATAATGAAGGATAGGAACAAGGCCTGGATTCCATATCAGAAAAACAAAACCAGTAGCTTTAGATAAAAGTATCTAGAACTCCATAACAAAGCCAAAAAACAAATCAATTTAGAAAAAAATAATTACTATAAAAACATGCAAGAAAAATATGCTCACTCACAATCCCCAAAAATTCTGGGCCACTCTAAATGGCATACTCCACCCAGGAAAATCCACTACTCCATCCCCAGTGCTACCAAATAATCTTGAAAATATTCCCACACAATTCAACACATTCTTTACCGAAACTGTCCAAACCCTTGCCAATGCCCAAAACAGTACTTGTAGCCCCACACCAACAAATACCCCAACCTACCCCAATACTCAAGATAATACCCCCAAATTCAACCTTCATTCAGTGTCCACCAAGGTAATTTACAAACTCTTTAAAAAAATTAAACCAACCACACTAGCAGCAGACAACCTACCAACAGATTTCCTTCAGATATCTGCTGATGCCATATCCTATCCAGTTTCTATTCTCATAAATGGGTCTCTATCAGAATGTAGAGTACAAAAATCTTAAAAAACATCACATATCATTCCACTGCACAAAGGTGGTAACTTCTTAGAGCTTACCAATTATCGTCCAATAGCAATCCTCTCACCTTTGTCCAAAATATTAGAAAAAGTTGTTCACACTCAACTAATGCAATACCTCCAAATTAACAACCTTCTCTCCATATCACAGCATGGATTTAGACCTTCCCACAACACCACCACAGAACTACTATCATTCACCAACACAGTTAACCACCACAGAAACAAGGGTCTGTTCGTATAGTCTATATTCTTAGACTTATCAAAAGCCTTTGGTATGGTAAATCACAGTATGCTACTTGAAACTCTAACTACCCTAAATATAAGTTCCCCTTCTATATCATGGTTTAACAGCTACTTATCAGACTGTCAGCAAGCGGTTCTCTGGCATGACCAGCTGTCCCCCCTGTTACCAGTAACCATAGGAGTCCCTCAAGGGTCTACTCTTGGCCCCTTGCTATTCTCTCTATTTACTAACCAGATCTCCTTATCCTCACCCTCTACATCAATAGTACAATACACAGATGACACCACCCTTATTTGTGCCACCCCCACCCTAGACGAACTGCAATCCCTAACCCAAAATAACTTCACCCTAGCTGAAACTTGTTTCACAAACATCAAAATTCTTCTTAATCCCCCCAAAAAACAAACTCATTCTTTTTGGCCCAGGCAGACAACCTCCCCGTAATAATAATTTTCATATCAACTCCAAAGATAACATTCAAATCAGCCTGACCACACACACCAAACTGCTAGAAGTAGTAATAGACAATAACCTGAAATTCGACATCCACATTGCACAAACCATCAAAAAAGTAAACAAAAAACTTGGACTCCTTTACAGGAACAAACACTTCATTACTAAATCTACCAAAGCGACCATTGCAAGGACACATCTTCTAGCCATCTTCCTATATGCCTCTCCTATCTTGACTAATCTCCAGCTAACTGATCTAAATAAAATGAAATCTTGGTATAACAAGATCGCCAAGTTTGCTACTGAAGACTCATATACATCCTACCAGGTCTATCCTTTAAGCAGCTCAACTGGCTGGAATTGCCTCACATCCTACTACTCAATGAACCATCTACAGCACATAAAGTTTACTGCTTTCCTGATAGAACCCCAGCACTTTGACAACTAATACAGCCCCACTTACCTTCTAGAGCCTTATGCTCTAGTAATCAGCACCTCATAACTGTCATCAAAACACAAAAATGATGCTGGGAAATCCCTTTTTGCCAGTACCATTGCAAACAATTGGAACTCACTACCAAATGAAATAATTTCTACCACCTCCACTTCTCATTTCAAAAAACTCCTGAAAACCCACTATCTAAATAACTGGCTATGTTCATGTAACTTCCCAGGATAATCCACACCAAGAAATTGTTTCAGAACTTCAGCTATCTATAGACAGTTTTCTCCTGAAAGCTAGCCAACCCACTGATATATACCTTACTGAAAAAAAATGTACATGGTTTACTGTATAACTTGCTAATCTCTGCAATATTGTTTTTCACTGATATATGTAAATGCTATTAAGGCTCTCTCCTATATTATAATACATTGTATAATATTGTTTCTGTTTTGTACTGTATTATATTCTACTGTTTGCATTTTTCTTGGAGCTTTTCTCCCCGGGCCTCCACTGAAAATGGACCTGTGTCCAGTCGGACTTTCCCGGTAAACAAATGTAAAATAAAAATAAAATAAATAAATAATGGCCACTTGTTGCTGTCTGACACATATAGTACAACCCACTACAACCCACACACACACACACATACACACAAACACACACACACACACACACACACACACACACACACACACACACACACACACACACACACACACACACACACTTGACCACCAATTACAACCATTTTATTGAACATCCCAACAACTCACAACAACTCAGATATCTATGATCAGCTAGATAAACAAATGAAATAATGGCCACAATAATGGATTTCAGTGCCTTGCTGTCACACGGATACAGTACAATCCACTGCAATTGACATCATACACAAACCCACAAAATATTAATTGTATGAAATAAAAAAAATGCTTACTGTCCTGTAAACTGGCTGGCAAAGGTGCTGCTCAATAGACAAGCACAAATAATGTATTCAACACAAGATAAGAGTTCACACAGCAGGCTGGAGTATGTATAAATAAAAAAAACTTATTTAATAAAAAAACAACTAACGTATCCCCTGCATTCAAACTGTCAGAATCCACCATAAATAATTTGTCTTTTGCTTTCATACTATCAAACCCACCAGCAAGAATTATTTAATTTTAATTCAGACTATCTCAAGCACCTGTCACTTGTGACAGCTTGAGACCATAGCAACAATAATGAATTTTAGTTTCTTGCTGTCACACAGATACAGTACAAGCCACTGCAATTCCCCTCAAACAGAAAAGACAAAATATTAATTGTATAAAATAAAAAAAATGCACACTGCCTAGCAGCCCAGTCAACCCTCATTGAATTATTGTTTCTGCCTTCTCCAGCCCATTAGCCAGTAGTTCAATACCATAAACCACCCATGTCCTGCACCAAGCCCTGCCATGAATGAATGCATGTAACTTAAAGCTAGCTTAGGATACAGCAAATAAGCTGGCAACAGGTCTACTCAACTCTTTCCACATTATACCTTTCCTCACAGTTTACATCATTTTCGGTGTCTGTCATACTATAAAATCATGTCAGTAACTCATTACCTGAAAAGCCTTACATGTACAGCTGTCCTGCTGAATTGCCAGAAGACAAACTCTTCTTTATTGGTTATATAACATGAATCTATTTACAGTATTCACGATCCAACAATAAGACATAATTCCATGCAGTTTCCCAAAGACATTCCTAGAACTTGTACTCTTTAACATTTTCCATCTGTATACTGTGGTGTTATTCTTTTATCATTTTAGCTACATGGTTCTACATTCCCTATCCATCTTTCTAAACACTTCACAATATGTAGAGCAGCATATCATTAAGCATCATATATATATATATATATATATATATATATATATATATATATATATATATATATAGAGTTATGTTAATTCAACATACAATTTGTTTGGGGTGAAAATTTAATGTACCATCATTCCGAATAAATCACATTAACTACCCCAACCCCCCCAAAAAAACAGTTCTCATTTGTCTGTGTAGTTTTCTGTAGGTGGTACATCCTCCCCCACCCAGAAACATGCTGTGTAGGTCGACTATGTATTCTAAAGTTAGCTTTGTGTGTGGCTGTGTAAAGTTTGTCCTACAGTAGACTGTCATCCCATTTAGGGTATTTTTCTGCCTTGTGCCTGCTGTTTCTGGGATAGGCTGTCACAGTCCTGAACTGGATTAAACAGCTGTTGTAAACTGAATTACGGTAACGTAGTATGAAGATGATGTCTGGTCCAGGTCATGGATGAAGCCAGTGTTTTTAAAGGGAAGTATGTTGTTGGATACCACAAAAAGGAGGTGGTATATAAGGAAAATGGTGTGATTTCACTTTTTTTTTTCTTGTGAACAGACTGCTAATGAGGCCATGACTCGAGTACTGTGCAGTATTTTGAATGCCTTGAAAAGAAATGGACATCAAAAGTGGCAGTAGCAATGGTGTGTGTGTGTGTGTGTGTGTGTGTGTGTGTGTGTGTGTGTGTGTGTGTGTGTGTAATTCTGAATAAGACTATTCAGTTCAAATTAATGTTCACATCAAACAACAGCTCACCACACAACAGGCATTGCCCTCATTAGACACTAAATTGTCTGGAATCTGCAGAGCAATGAGAATAATACTCCTACAGTTTCCTTTATAACATTTTAAGTAAAGTCTTGCAGCTTAATATTTTCAAGCTGCTCAGTTCGCAGACACTCCCCCACATTTAAGAATGTAATATTTAAGCAGAAACATGTAAGGCCTGCTATACTGAACTGGATGATGACTGAAAAACATGCAGTTTAACTTTCTTTAACATCAACACAAGATCAAAAGAAGGAAGAAGCTTAATTAAAAAGTGTATCATAGTTAGGCCAGTATGTTTATTTACCTGACTGTGGCCATAACTAACTAACCTGCATGCTTTCATCAGCCCTCATTCAGTTTAGTATCACATGCCCTCAGATAATTCTTCTTAAAAAGCATTACAGTTTTCAGATAAAGAATATGCTGGAAAACACAGCAACTTGAAATGCAATGTGGTAAAACCTAGCTTAAAAAGTTATGAAGAATACTGCATGAATACTGTTCTGATTTGTAATGCAGAAACTAGACTGTTTGGAGTCTAATGAGAGCAGTTACACCTACATATGAATAACAGCTGCTCTCCATAAGTGTTGAACACTTTAACAAATACTGGGAAGAAGAATTAATCCCCCTTGGAATGGGAAATGGCACTCACAATTAATCTCCACAATTGTGAAAGAAGGATGGAAAAAGGAATCTACACACCCCACTGAGCATGGTCATTGTGATGTGTAGAAAAAATAATGCAACCACTTTAACCTTTCCACTGATTTAGTATAAACAGGCTTATCAGATAGCTTTTCCTAAGTTAATAAAACTAAATATCCTTCTCCTAAATGTTGTTTTCTTTCTCATATAAGTTTCTCAATATTGGTAATGCATCAATAACATTTCTAATTATTAAGGAATATTTAGCTCACAGCATTAAGCCAAAAAGCACAATCAGTGGTAACACACTGGGATGGGGCAAATCAAAGGCACATGTAGAACAACTGTGCCACTGCAAATGACTGCATAATGTCAAACAAATGAGTGCCTTCATTGAAAAAGAAGTTATGTTCTTACCATAACATTCCATCTGTGTTATCAATCTTCATTCATTCTTGACTGATGGGTTCTGAATTCTTGGCACCAACAGGGCCATTATACAAAGCTTGCGCCAGCCAAAACTCTCAAGCCAAGGCTCTACCCATACTGCCTGTATTCACATTACCTCAGATCAAGTTTGCCTATCATTAAGAAAAATGGAAACTCTGTCTGACCAACAACCTTATAATAACCCCAGAACTAGATCTGAACCTCCAGGAGTCTCTAGGAGGGGGCAGGAGGGTGGGATGTCAAGAATGAATGAAAATCAACAACACAGATGGAGCGTTATGGTAAGAACATAACTTCTTTATCTGATGTTGTCAATCTTCATTCATTCATGACTGATGGGACAGAGTCCCCAGCTACTTTAGATCTTGGGCAACCCTAAGGAAGGATATTCCTGAGCACCATACAGCCACAGGATGCTCTTCCCCTGGAGACCATATCCAATTTGTAATGAGTGATAAAGGTATATGGGGTAGCCCAAGTTGTGGCTGCACATATGTCTTCCATAGAAGCTCTGGAATGAAAGACCACTGAAGTGGAAACAGATCTTGTTGAATGAGCTCTAACCTTTGTTGGCAGATTGAGTTTATTCTGATTGTATATAAACCATTTTAACAAGGTGATCTTTGAAACCGGTTTGCTCAATCTGATTCCTGAAAAGTCTAGGAAAAGTTGGTCTGATTTTGTAGAGAATTTTGTTCTGACCAAGTAAAAACGTAATTGTCTGTGGACGTCTAACATATGCAAGCAGTGCTCTCCTTTGTTTGAAAAATTTGGAATGAAGACTGGTAAGTCTATGGTCTGGTTGATATTGGAGTCTGACACCACTTTAGGAAGGAAGGAGGGATTAATTCTTCAAGATACTCTTTCTTTGTGGAAGAAAATATATGGATGTTTCACACACAGAGCTTGTAACTCTGAAATTCTTCTAGCAGACGTGATAGCTACTAAGGAGAGGGTCTTCCAAGATAAAAACTTGAGGTCACAAGTGGCTGCTGGCTCAAAGACAAACTAAAGATTACAAGAATAAGGTTAAATCCCAAGGCACTATAGGATCTTTGAAAGGTGGCTTCAAATGTTGAGCGCCCTTATGAAAAATTTTGGAAAGACGGTGAGACATCAAAGAATGATCATCATATCCATTATGGAAGTTCAAAATGGCAGCTACATGAACTCTAATGGTAGAGGTTGAGGCTCCTAAATGAAATAAGCTGCCTAAATATTCAAGCACCTTATCGACTGGAGCTGAGAAAGGATCAAAGCCGTTTGTATCTGACCAAATAGAAAATCTTTTCCATTTGCTAAGGTTCATTTTTCTCGTGGATGGTTTATGAGAAGCGAGAGGAATCTTTTGTACTGGGGAGGACAAATTGTTTCACCTGGCAATTACTGGAAGTGGAGAAACCAAGCCATCAGCTTGAAATGTTGAAGGATGGGATGGACCAAGCTCGGAGGGTGAGATATAGGTCCAGATTTAGATCCAGAGTCCGGGGGAGGGTGAACCAGGTGAGGCCAGAGAAAGGGAAACCAGACTTGACAGGGCCAATAAGGTGCAATCAAGAGAATCACTTTGCTTCTCAACCATTGGGCTTTCCTCAGAAATTGGAGAATTAGAGGAATTGGTGAGAAGGCATTCAGAAGTCCCAGGAACCAATCATGGAGAAGTGCATCTCTTGGGGACTCTCCACGAGGAGGGACTAGGGCAAAGTAGCTGCTGCATTTGTGGTTTATGAGAGAGGAAAACAGATCACAGCAAGGCTTACCCCATCGATGAAAAATTGTCGTCGCTAAGTAAGGATTGAGAGACCACTCATGAGGTAGAAGGATACACCTGCTTAGTTTGTCTGCAATCATGTTGTAATTCCCCAGAATATGCATTGCTATTAGAAAGCGGTTGGAGGTGGTTGCCCATTGCCATACTCTTAGGGCTTTCTGACAGAGTGGGTAGGATCTGATTCCTGAAGGGACCAAGCACCTTGGATGGTCTTTCCATGAAAATGCCTCCCCAATCTATCAGGGAAGCGTCCATGGTCACTACAGCCTTGGGCTGAGAGGGGGAGAAGGGACGACTCCATAAATTCTCTTCTGGCTTCATCCACCAAGATAAATCCTTCTTGCAGTGGTTTGTTATTAAGATTGGATGAGACATGGGGTGAGTTAAAAATGACCATTGTGATACCAGGAGCCATTGAAGCAGCCTCATATGGTACCTCACCTGGGGATCTAAAGTGATTGTTGCTGCCATGGATCTGAGTAGCTGTAGAACCAGGTGAGCCAGAACTTTGTCTTGAGAGAGAATCATTTGAAGTTGGGACCTCAACTTTAACAATCTGTGATGAGGAAGGGAGGCCACTCAGGATTTTGTATTTAGTTTTGCTCTAATGAACTTCAAGTCCTGTGTGGGAGATAGCTATGATTTTTCTTTGTTGATTGAAACACCTAAGAACTCGGCAAGGCATAGAACAGAGTTTATGGCGCAAAGCAGTAAATATCTTGTGGGGGCGGTGAGGAGCCAGTCATCTACATATGGAAATGCACGGAATCCCTGTAGCCTTAAGTGAGCTACTACAACTGCCATGCATTTGGTGAACACCCTGGGGGCTGTGGTGAGACCAAAGGGCAGTGCTCAAAATTGGTAATGACTGGCTCCAGGCTGGAAGTGGAGATATCTTCTGGAGAATTTGTCCATCTTTATGTGGTAATGCACATCCTGAAGATCTATAGAGCACATCCAATCATCCTTCGCTAGAAAAGGAAGGACAGACTGAACCATGACCATCTAGAATCTTGTTTGTTGTACAAATTTGTTCAATACACTGAGATCCAAGAGTGGCCTCTAGTCCCCTGGCTTTTTTTTGGCACTAAAAAGAATCTGAGTAGAATCTGCAACCTATCTGCTCTGGTGGGACTGTTGGATGACTCTTTTTTTGAAGCAGCTTTTGAATTTGTAATGCTGCCATATCCCTCTGACTGGGTGGAACATCGGGGATTCACTTTTGTGCTTTGGGAAACAGATTGAAGGGAATGTGGTAACCTCTGGTGACTATTGTTTGAATCTGATGTTATTGCAAGCCAGGCTGAGTGGTGCAGAGAAAATCTTCCCCCTGATTGCTTCTAGATGTAAGCAATCAGGTTGCTGCTCAGGAGTGCTGGTAGGGTTGTACAGAAAAGGGATCTCTGAAGCCCTGATTGCATGGAACCCCTCTGCCATGGGAGGGGTGTCTTCCAGATGAGTTCCCCCCTCTACCCCAGGAAACTCACCACGTGTGTCCTGAAAAGGCCCAAGGATCTTCTTGAACCAAATCTTTCCACTCCTCTGAATCCTAGAGTAAGGTCATTGTGGAATGGAAAAACAAATGACCAGAAAGGGTCTTTCCATCCTTCTCAGACCTGGCTAACGTGTCTCTAACCTTTGGGCCAAATAATGAAGTGGCATCAACTGGAGCATTGACAAAGGAAGACTTAAAAGGGTCCACAAAATCACACAAGCACATCCAGGTGGGACACCTAATAGCAATGCCTGTACCAACTGCCCTGCATAGACAAATTAGGATAGACTCCAGGGTGGCAAGCTGGGAGGCAACCTTATCTCAAACCTCATCAGACACTGCTCCTGCCAGGGTATCTGACAGCTCAGTTATCAGATCCCTTTGGAGTCTAGTGAACTGTGCCAAAAAATTCAAGGACCGAATAGTGAAGGTCGATGAAGCAAAGACCCACTTCCCAAATCTGTCCATTGCCTAGGACTCTAGGTTAGGAGGATGGACAGTTGAACTCTCTTCGGTGAGTTCCTTCTTTGTGGCCGCCGCCACCACTATGGCATCCACTGTTAAACCCTTAGACCAATGGGGCTGATCCTCCGGGGCTGAAAGAATTTTGTCCAGTCTCCAGAGACCAGGGTCTATGGCATCAGCAGGCATCACACCTTACAATTAGTTTAATTAGTTCATCAGCAAGCGGGGTCACCCAAGAAGTTGATGGCCAGGCATGAAAATCTTGCAAGAAAACAGATTTCTCAGAGGATGGGTTTGAGGGATTCCAATCACCCCTCTGTTTTAAAATCTCCAGGATGTCTCCAAAGGAGACATCTTCAGGGGGTGACCATGGAGACCCTTCCCCTTCATTGTAATCTGTATCCTCACTGACTGATTCTTCTGAAGAATCCAAGTGCTTCCTCTTGCACAATCTCTTACGGTGTGGCTCCTCAGGGGGAAGATCTGAAGAGGACTCTAAAGAGAGGGGACCCTGCACTAGGATATCTTGCTGCTCTTGTGCCTGCTGTCCTTAAGTAGCAGATTGTGGCAGCTGTGAATCAGAGGGAACAAAAATATGGCACTCTGATGGGGATGGTACCAACTGGGAGCCTGCTGAGGCTAGAGCTGTCTCCATAATCTGGCAGGCAGGCCCATCTGGACAGGGATGGGAGCCTAGAACTGAGAAAGACAACATCGGAACCAGGGTCACACCCCGCTCTGATGAGTAGCCCCCCCAGAGTAGGAGCCAAGAGAGGACTTGAAACTACCAAGGTACCGAGAGCTGTAGACGGTGCCGTGAAAAAAATCGGAGCTGATCCAGGGATGTTGGAGCTGGCAGCCAAATCTTGGTCCTGTGGGTGCAATGGTTCCAATGGAGCCGAAGACCACAAAGCAGGTTCTGGTACTGAGGTGAGATCCACTGTCTGTATCGAAGTAGCTGGCACAGGGAGCACCAAAGTAGTGGGCTTCAAGACCTACAGAGAGGTTGAAAGAGGAATATATGTGGGAGTCCTGGGAGAGTAAGCCTCGGTGCCAGGAGGGAGGGAGGTCTGAGAGGGAGCAGGAAGGCCTCTGGCTGCCAAGAGCCAATCCACAAATCTAACTACATTCAATTATGATAGACTCCTGGAGGATCGGATGGATATTCCCAAAAGAGATTCAGGTCTTTCCATGGAGGGACTCAGCGATGACTCAAGAAGGGGTCTATTGGAGGGTAGTATCTATTCTTGGGGTACTTAGGATCTCAACCTTCAGCACCATAGACTGTTGTTTGGCAGGTGAAGATGGAATTGAAATATTAGAGGTGGCAATTACCAGTGCCTGTGAGGTCATCGGTGCCGAAGACATGGTCAGTACGGAAGATGTCTGAATACTTTCAATGGTGGATGGTGCTGAAGAAGATTGTATCAGTTTCGGTGCCAGAGCAGAAGTCAAAGCAGTCTTAGGAACTTTTGGCTTCAGTTCCAAGGAAGGAGTCAGAACCTGAGATTTTTTAGTCTTGGATTCATGTACCTGACAGGAAGATAGTACCGAATGGCTCTGTTTTTTAGATTCAGTCTTCGGAGATTTTGAAGTCTCCGCCTCAGAGAGAGCTTCACCAAAAGTACATTTCAGTAAGCCCTTAAGAATCAACTTATTACATCTTTCTGCAAGAGCTTGAGCACTAAAACCTTTGCAGAGTTCACATGTGGGTTGACTTTCCAAATGAGAGACACCAAAACAATAGATGCATGAAAGATGCCCATCCGAACTGGGCATCTTTCTGCCACAGTCTTTACATTGTTTGAACCCGGAGGTTCCTTTTTGCTTTTCTGCCATTTTGTCTAACAAGTAAGTGGCATGCCAATACACTCACACACACACACACACACACACACACACACACACACACACACACACACACACACACACACACACAAAATCACTCATAAAGATAAAGGGAGATAAGGATAAAGCCTTTTTTTTTTTAAGTTATGCCAGCAATGGTATCTAAAGGGTAAAGAGAGAAGGAAGAAGGGGGGATACCAATGATGGTATCAAAGAATTACCACTGGTAAGAGGGGAGGAGTGGCCTAATACCAACTATGGTAAAAAAGAGATACATTGAGGTAAAAAATGGAATAATGATTCAAAATAGTCACTCACATCAATAAGAGAACTATATAGCTGAAAATACTACAGACAAAAAACTACACAAGAAGTAAAAGATAGTGAAATAGCAAAAAACTGACCCCTTAGCTGAGAGCAATGGCTGATGTGTCCAATTTTCTGCATGGCAAACGAGATCTGAGGTAATGGGAAGAGAGGCAGCATGGGTAGAGCCTTGGCTCAAGAGTTTTTGGCTGGCGCGAGCTTTGTGTAACGGCCAAGTCAGTTCCGAGGATTCAGAACTGAACCCATCATTCAAGAATAAATGAAGATTGACAACATCAGATTGATACTTACTACATACTACATATACAAATAACAAAATCAAACATGAGGGAGCCATTCATTATCTGCTGCTCAGATACTACCAGGAGCTATTACCAATGTATTATGATGGTCAGTTGTGTGACGTGGATGCCAGACACCAGCTTGTCAGGGCACTGAGTGATGCCACTGGTATCACCTGCGCTGGCAATCAGTGCAGGTATTGCTGTAGTGACCTGCTGATGTGACACCCTGACCTACTTTATCAGTCAGTGGGAGGTAGAGGCTAGGGAGAATGTGCTCATATTTTATTGTAAGTCATGTTTATTTATTTATTTTTGGATGAGGGGGGATCTTGCCTGTTTGCTTCCTTGCCTTTTGACAGGTTCATAGGGTACTTATATTTTCCTTACTTTCTTTTACAATGGTTGAGGTAAGAGACATCAACAGGTAAGCTTGTCTGAAAATAGTTGAAAGACTCTCCAGTATACATAGTATATCCATGAGTGTTCTATGAAATTGCAGCTCTGCCTGTATTAATGCATTTTATTTTTTACTCTTTCTGTTTGTTTATTCTCATCCTTCTACAGGTCCCTGGTGTAGATTAAAGAGTGTCTGCCGGCACCTGAGTCTGTGCCAGATGACATGTCTAGTGCTGGGTAACCACTGGTCACCACACCCTCCTCTCAGCAGGTTGACCTCTGTGGCCACCTCTTAGGTAGAGTGCAGAGGGTCCTCTATTAAGAATGGCCTAGAGGGGGTCCCCATGGTCACCCAACATCAGGTACAGCAGCTGGTTCTGTGCAAAGTGCACTGGCAGCTGGATATCCATATTAGTACCATGGAGTGTCTTCTGGCATAACTATTAGTCATGTGACTGCATCTTCCTGAACATCAGGCCACCAGAGGCAAAGCATGCCCATGACATCAGCAACATATCCACCCCATCTCCCCCAAATTCCTTCCCTTTATGTATCATTCCCTATACTCTATTTATAGTCCAGACTTTTCTTTATCAGTTGTCCTTTCCCTGTATTTCTGACAACTTCTGCTGTTATTTCCACCTTTTGTGTCTAGACCATCCATCTATTTCTATGTCTCCATTTTGTATTTGTTCGTTCATTTGTTTGTCTTCTCTGCTATCTTGTCTACTCCACCAATCCTTCCCAGGCAAGATTCTTCTTACCGTCCCCATCTACCCTTCTTCTTCAAATATATAAAATGGGAACCTGACCTTTTACTTCCCCACCTATCATTTCTTCATTATGGTTACCCTCGTGTGTCTGTTCCTCTGCTTGTTATTCCCTTTCCTCCCCATTTACATAATGAACTGTGTTGGCACTTTGCTACAGTGGTCTTCTGTGGTTTGCTCACAGTGCCAGTTTACTGCTATAAGGTACTTTGTTGTGACTGTGAATGCAATATAGCCTTGGACTTGCCACCTTACTGGTCTTGTCACACTAGACACACGACTGCCCAGAATGCAGACCCTTCACTACTTTTTTGTAACATGATTTCTGTCAGTAATGCAGCTGCTCTAATTTATTATGCAATCTTTTTCTCGTTATACTGACACTGCACCAGTCCCGGTACATACCTAAGCAGCATCATGCCATGCCATGCTGTGGGATCCCTGGCATTTAGCACTGTGCTGTGGCAAAGAAAATGTTTCTGAATACCCATAAGATTTTTTAAGATGGCAGTGGTAAAAATGTCCTATTTGTATGTCTATATATTCTGTATGCATTATACATTATTATTAGCTTTATATTCTTGTAATACAGGTCATAAATTCAAATGTATATAGGCCGGACAGAAAGCATTCAGATAAATCTGGCTTGATACCTAGGAAATCCTTACTTTGTCTTTTTTTATTTGTGAATAGTTCTGCTATAGTACAAGATTGATATAGCCCTTAGCATGTTGGTAAGAAAACAATGGGTAAAAATTGTTATGTGTGTCATTTAAGTACCATCTTCTTGATTCTTGTTCTAGAAAGGTCAAGTAATGTTTAGAACTCATTTAGCTGTAATGAATTGAAATTCCTTGACGTAACCTCAGGTTGTTTAACTAGGAAGGCACTACAGCATATCGAATCAGCATCCTAAGTACCTAACTCTGTAGTGTGGGTGTGTATGTATGTGTGTAGATATATATTTTATATATATATATATATATATATATATATATATATATATATATATATATATATATATATATATATATATATATATATATAGAGAGAGAGAGAGAGGGAGAGCTATATATGTATAGATATAGATCTATCTATATGCTTGCAGAAGTTGTACAACTAAGCTGTAAATTTATTTAGTTAGGTGCTATTTATTTTTTTAACATATACAAAAATGCCTTGGAATAAAGAGTCCAGAAAACAAATGTGTAAGTATATCTCACCCTTTTGCCACATAAGTTAAACCAGAAGGAAAGATGAAGGACCATACAAGACTGGTTGAGGGATACATTTATATAAAGTGAAGCTACCCATTGCAACGCCTGATATATTACATAATGAACGCAAATTATAAACAAAGACATTGAGAATTTAATATCATTACTAAGTTGTGGTAATACTCTAATTTTAGCAAAAGATGTGTCACACAAGAAACAAACTTATCAACTGGCATGCAGAGTATTGTAAACCGCGTAGCTTATTATAACATATACTTTTTATTAGATAGTCACACCCCCTTTTTCTTCATTATTCTTCTCTTGTTTCACCCATTCAGGCTCCTGATTGTTGCCACTCACCCTGCTCTCTGTACTCACACTAATGGGGTATTGGTGAGGATACTGCTACTGTTCTCACCTGAATTAGTTCCGCTGCATGAAATCAGGCCCTCACTATCAGGGATAGCCCATAAATATATTCTTCCTGATAAGTCATGCCCAGGCAAACTAGCTGATGATCAATTCAACACTCAGCAATGAGCAAGCAGATGTGACTATGTGGCTGGTTTTGTGCTACCTTTTGATGACTGTCACCCTTCCCATTTTAGCCATCCACTCCTACCAAGCTGTGTCGACCACACAGTCTTGAGTCCCCAGCTGGAGAAACATTTTCCACCAGCCAGAGAAAATTGGCAGTCTTGCTATTTTCCCTGTGTAGATGGAAGCCATAACCACTGGGATTTCTCCCCAAGACACACGTCTGCACTGTTACCAGACATTTTGCACAGTCCGTAGCAGTGGAGCAAATTATCTGAGCAACTGGTCATAGGCCCTACTGTCTTTCCCATGTTCTAAATTACATTCCTGTACTTAGCAGTGAAGCAAGGGTGTAGCTAGGCATACACACTGTAATCAAGCGAGTACATCTTTTCTGAGCATTCCACAGCACAGAATATTTAGAAATGTCTGAACTATTGTCTTCCGTAAACTGCAATATAAAATATGCTTTACTGAGGAGAATGCGCCTCTGAAATAGCCCTTCTATTATTACAAGCTGCAATAACTGAAAGTAAAGTGTCCCCTTCCAAAGTGCATATGGACAGTATTTTGAGAGTTTTGAACATTTTTTAATTGATAGGTGAGTGGTGGGGATAACAGCATAAGATCTGAGTATAAAATGTACATTTCTGGCTACATCTCAGCAATGAAACCCCAACATTTAACATAGACTTCCTATATGACCAATAGCGTTACTCAAACTATCAGCTACTTTAACAGTAAAGTCACAAGATTATTGTTAACTTCTCATAGCAAACTAAGCAGTTTATTTTGCTGTTTCTTTCTTTGTGTGGGCTACTGTAGTTTAATTGGCTCAGTCTTACTGTCATTCTAGCTTGTCAAATAGACAGTTTTTTAGAAAACATTTTCTAATATGTCATAAACATTTATCATTTTACTAATTGTGTTTTCACCCCCACATTAACAACTTTCATACTTCATACAGTAGTCTTGTCCTTAAAAGGCAGTTTCACAGTCTCTGCTTACTTAATTACCCGTTTCACTCTCCCTTACAAGTGTTATCATAACCCATGCTACACTAATCTTCCCTACCAGGATTGTCCTCTTTCTCTTGGTTAAGTAAGTTCACTGTGTAATCACATATTATTTCTTAACACTCACCACCACATTATGTGGCTCTTACGTCTCCATTTCATTTTTCTGCCACTTTTATTCACTATTTCCCAAAATGTCATGCTGTTTGCTTCTCTCCCATTCCTCTCTAAACTCTCTGTATCTTGAAGCTTCAAAACATACTCTGTTTTACTTTCACTATTAACCTTCTTCTGTCTTTATTATCCTCATTACTCACTCTCTTTTTCTTGCCCAAATATGTCCATAATTTACTTCAGCAGCTACAAACGTGAAATAAAATAATAAAATTAGTATACAGCATGCAGATCTTATTAAAAATATATCATAAAAGTAAAACACCTTCAGGATCCTTGGTATAGCCTTTAAGCAAGTAGTAATCTGAATACAATATTTCTGGGTATAAGAAAGTCAAGCAATTATTCCGTTACCAACAGAAATAGCTTATCATGTAGGGGCTTCCAGCTGCATTCATTATTAGGGCTCATTGCCCCAAACTTCAGTATTAATATACTTTCTTATTACAGTAGTAGATCTTTAATACTTTTACCCCCTGTTACTGCATTTAAGCTATTCCAAAATTGTGGCTCCTAAACTATTACAAAATCCAAAATGCCCCTCCCCCCAAAAAAAAATAAATGAGCAGCCACAGTGCCCTTCAGCCTTGGATTTCTAATACCTCTGACATGATCCTGTAACCTAATCCTAGATTTCCTTTCAGTTTCACCTATATAAAATAGGTTGCAGAAACATGTCAGGGCATAAATCACAAAAGCAGAGTTACAGGTAAAGGGACCCATAGTTGGGAAACATATGATATTAATTTTATCAAAGCATGTCTGTATAAAAAAACCTACCAGCATGCATAACCCTAAACACAGGAGGTAAGTGTAGGGGCTGTGTAGTGTTTATTAGGTCTACAGAAATAACTCCAAACTCAAAAAAAATCTTTAAGATTTTTACCTTAGTTGTGAGAAACTGGGGACATATTACTTAACTCACCGAGAAGGAAGGTATACATGTAAACTAATTTCAAATACTTTTTAACCATATTCACCATCTGTGAGGATAACATGTTAAACTGAGTGACAAAATAAATATTAAAGCATCATCACTACCACCCAAGTGGGTAATAATATTGAGGGCAGGCTTCGAAAGGCTTTCCATGATGCAAATGTCTTAATCCCTTAGATTTCTACATTGCAGTGTCTGACTGATTCACAGACTGCTCTTCTGCTACAGTTTTCTGCGGTTGCTGTCCATAGTGTGGACAGCAGTGTCACTGATGAAAAGCCACGTGTAAATGTGGCAGTGAGAGGAGCAACTAATGTTAATTTAGACTTGCCATATATTGGGTAAAATCAGGTTATATTGGCTAGGCTTGTAAGGGCTGTTAAGCAGTAAGTTTAGTAATCTCGTATGAACCTACATGTTCTCCCCCAGAAGTGGCAGCAGTTCTAGATTAAGTTGCCAGAGCAATTCAGAAACTCACTCTGCTGAGTTATTTTTTTTTCCACAGGGAGGAAAAGTGTAGAGATGATATACACCTTTCATCCCTATGGCACTGGTCATATAGATTATACTATGACTAAAAGAAAGTATAGTGGAGGAGTGTGTGCGTGTGTGTGGGGGGTCATGTGTCTGTGAGTGCAGGCATCTGTATGAATATGTATGTGAGTGTGTGTGTGTGTGTGTGTGCATGTCTGGGTGATTTCACTAAAGGGTAGTAAGTACAGGGAAGCTGGATCTGTGGGTATGTGTGTGTGTGTGTGTGTGTGTGTGTGTGTGTGTGTGTGTGTGTGTGTGTGTGTGTGTGTGTGTGTGTGTGTGTGTGCACATGTGCCTGTGCTACCCCTGTGCATGGGCTGGTACAGAGAGCACTAATATGTCAGGCCTGACTGCACAGTGTATGATTCACAGATGTGGTGATTAGCCGCTAATGAGGTGTTCCTCTGTGTGGCTTTACCTTGTTTCCCTGTCTCACTAAATGGCTAACTTACATTAGAAAATTAAATTGGGCAGTCAGAATCTAAATTCCAGGGTGAATTTTTCACCATCATACATTTCATATTTTACTTTAACAATTTTGTCCTAACCTCAGTAGTAGCTTTCTAATATGCAGCCATCTCCCTCATAATACCCCATTACCAACAACATTCTTACAATATGTTTGGCTTCAAATAAGCAATCCATGTTATGTGCCCTTCTAATTCTTAAATCATCTGAGTATCATGGTAGTCTCAAAAGGTGACTAGGAATAGTATGAAAATGCTTAACAAGCAAATAGTTTGTGGATGATGCCAGTTTTCTACAAAGCTTTTGTGCGCAGTATATTACAGTGACCAACATGGTGATGCCCAAATAATTAATCGTTGTTCTTTCTGCCTTGTATGTATACTTCAAGCCAAGCCTATTATCAGTCAGAGAATCACTAACTAGTGTTATCTTTACTAATGTTATCAAAACCAATGCTACAACAATCTTTCATACCAATATGTTCTTTTACCTTCCTTTTATGTAGTATGCTTAAATACCCTGTAGCCACTTTTTATTTCTTAACACATACATAATGTAGTTGTATTTCTTACCTTTCTTTTTCCCTTTTCTGCCTCATTTGTTCTTCTTTCTAAAAGAATACACACTACCTGCTTATCCCCTTTTCTCTACACCCACTATAGCTCTTAAAGCTTAAAAACTTGAAGTACTTTAAGTACTCTTTTTATTATATTCTCATTATTCTCAGTACAAATCTTATCTCATTATTATTCATAAACCCATCTCTTTTTCTTGTTTAGACCCATTATAATATACTCCTTCAAGGTGCAGCCTTACTATGCCATTGTATGTGGGCCAATATCTACAATGCTGTGCTTGCGGTTGTGTCTGCGTCTCTGTGCACATGACTGCCTAATGACTGCAGCCATGGCTGTACTCACAACACTGACTACTGTCATTTTCTGCTGTGTTGTACCTCTCTAACTGCACAGTTAGAAAAGAAATACAGACAAATGTACACAGATATGGAAAAGTTCACAATAAATGAAATAAGATCACAAAGACGGAATATAAAAAAAGATTACTAAAGTAGAAGTTAAACAAATAGGATCTGAAATTATGGAAAACTTGTGAAGTGAAGTATTTAGTGTAGAAAGTCTAACACAGTTTATGTCACATCATGATTGAACAATGAGTCCCCAGAGTAAGGAGAAACAGGCAGAATTGGAGACATCTAAAGAAGAAATATGGACATGGAAAAGAAAAAGATATTTAATATGATGCAATATTTATGCAAAGGAGAAAGGAAAATTAATCAATACAAAATAAAACAACACCAAAAATATGTGAAGAGAAATACAGGCAAAGGCATTCAGAGGTGGAATTTATTTATACAAAAAATAAGAAAGCAAAGGGGGAAGTAGAAAAGAGGATTAGTACTGGAATTTAAATAAATAGAAACTGAAGTTATGGATTACATGCGGAGTGAAGGATTTAGTGTAGAAAATCTAACCCTGGTAACATCACAGCATGATGGAATAGTGTGTCCCAAAATTAAGGAGAAACAGGTGGAATGGGAAGCATCTGATCAGTTACCACATTAAGATACTCTGTATCTGTATCTTAGTGGGAAACCAGTACAAAAGTTCATTTGGAGTTCCATAGCAAAGGAAGGAACAGGAAATGGTGGCAACTCTGACACAGTTAATGGTGTGGAGTGATAGGCCTGTGAGTTCACATATGAAAGAGCAAAGGATGACACAGGATGTAGCTAATAATGCCACAGGAAGATATTCTGGAATGTTCTGTAGAATGTCAGCAAGAAATGGAGAATAAACAATGTGTCCTTAATTTAGAAGAAAAAAGATATAAGGGAAGAGTTGCTGGATTTATTGGAGATGGCTAGACATATTAAGATCAATGAAAGAAATAAATTACAGAAAGTCAATAAGACCCAAAATGTTACAGGTCTGATTAAACAAATGAACAAAGTAATTAAGACTATTACAGAAATTCATATGATATAACAGAAGTAAATAGGATATATTACTGTGCAGCAAAATTAATAACAGAGAAAGTCTTACCACAAAAATACTGGGCAATAAGGAAAAAGAAGGAAAGAAATCAAATGTCATCAAGAAGGTATCAAATAGAGAAAACTATAAAGCAATTTAGACAAGAAGTGTCACTGTTAAAAGAGTATAGAATAGGAAACAGATAAAAAAATACTTAGAAAGACAGACATAATAAAAGCAATATGCAGTATAAGAGAAGACCAGGATCTATTGTACACCATTGCAAATAGTAAACTAAAGATACCAGCATGGTTAGAAAAAAACCTTAGAAGATCTGCAGATAAATATAAAGGAAGAGTACAAAATAAGCAATTCATTGATGACCCAAACAAAGTTTTATAGAGAATTGGAAAACAAATCAAAAGGAATAGATACACCACCAAAAAAGAAGAAATAAACACATTTTGGAGAAATATCTGTGAAGACCCTGTTGAACATAACAAAGATGCTGAATGGATAGAAGAAGTAAAAGAAACAGTAAGAAGTTCAAATATATAGGGTATGAAATGGGATGAAGTAACAGCCAGATAAACTGAAACAAATTTAAGAAAAGCTCCTAAATGGAAAACCCCAGGCCCAGATGGAGTACCTAACTTCTGGCTAGAAGTATTAACATTGTTACACAAAGATTTGACCCTGAGTAAGAGCTACTTATATATGTACCCCAAACAGACGCCAACATGGTTAACAACAGAAAAATCAAAAATCAAGGCCAGCACTAAGTGTGGTTAATGTAACTTCTTTTAATGAAGCATAAATAACAAAAAGGGTAGGGAAAAACCCTGTAACCCCCCACAAAAATTCAACCAGACTGATTTCGGCTGAAATAGCCTTCCTCAGTGTTAAACATAAACTTGTCACATCCACATAATTTATACAAATCAGTTAATTAAACAGAGTTGGTTATTGGCTAATTATAAATGGTCATTTAATCCAGGCTGAAAAAACCCACTTAATTTAATAATCCATTTCCTTTCCTTAGCATTAAGGATAGTATGCCACCCAGATTTATTCATCTTGTCACCAAATATTTTGTCAATAACAGTAAATCTGTAAGAAGCATTTCCATGTTTAAGTGTATGTTTGAATAGTGCATTTGATTGTCTCTTATTCCTAATATCACTCAGATGTTCCCTAATCTGTAAACGTAGGGGTCTGGATGTGGGCATTGCACACACTGTATCAGAGTGAACAAAACCAAACAGTTCAGGAATAAAAACACTGCTATGGTCTATGACATTAAGTTTTTTGGCCAGTTGTGGGTCGGAATGGGTTATATATTTGGCAACGTGTACATGCTCTCCTTTTTATATTGGCCAAACACAAAATAATACTCCCTCCAAAATATCTGATTAACTTAACACACATATTATAAAAAGCATTAAAGTCCTTACTAAAGATTTTCCTCCAAAAATCCACTCATGTCCTCTCCTCAGACAGCAAACACCCCTTCTTCACCTTAAAAACCATCCCATCCTCCTACATGAAATCATTACTTCTTAAACTGAAACTCTGTTCTCCTTCAGTAGATAATCTCCCAGCGGAATACCTCAATCTGGCTACTACTTCCATAGTCTATCCTGTGTCTCTTCTAATTAACATATCTATCAAGGAATCCTGGATTCCTTCTTGATGGAAAAAAATCTTCATCATCCCCCTTCATAAATGAGGAACATCATTTGATATTACCAGTTTCAGACCTATCTCCATATTATCCCCTTTGTCAAAAATTCTGGAGAAGTACAGTCACAAGCAACTTCTTCAACACTTTCTTCAGGAAAAGCTCCTGACCCCCATACAACATGGTTTTAGACCCACACATAGCACTACCACAGCCTTATTAACTTCACAGACTAATTAACATTCAAAGCTAGAGACAAAGACAAACTTGTTTCCTCTGTATTCCTTATCTCTCTAAAGCTTTTGACCTAGTCTCTCACCAAAAACGCCTCTACCAACTTTCCTCACTTGAGCTATCACAGCCCACACTACTATGGTTTAACAACTGCTTAACTGATAGATACCAGTCTTTTAAATGGCTCTCCTCATTTTGTCCCTTCCTTCCTGTTAATACTGACATGCCACAGGGCTCCATTCTTAACCCTCTGCCCTTTAATATATTCGCTAACAATTCACATAAATCCTCTCAGCAAGCTTCCCTTACACAATACGCTGACGATTCTACCATAATATCATCATATATACATTTTCAACAACCTAATACAATTTCAGAGAATTGCTCAAGAAGCCTTTAACTCTGTTGAAAGTTGGCTACAGGATGATCACTTGCTACTAAATCCAAAAAAAAAAACCTAAATTAATTTTCTTTTTTTTTCCAAAATATCATTTCCATGAAAAAAGCAACTTTAAAATTTCTTCCTTAAATAATATCATAATTGAAGTTACCCCACATAAAACTACTTGGCATGACAATTGATGGCAGTCTTTAATTCAATTTACATATCCAATACAGCATCAATGAAACTCATCAAAAACTAGGACCCCTACATAGAGTAAGGAAGTCCCTTACAGACTCTGCCAAGGTAACTCTATGTACCACTTACTCTCTGTCCTATATGGAGAACCTAGCATGACTAATCCACAAGCCTCACTTAGTTCTAAACTTGAACAGTGCTATAACAAAGTTGCCAGATTTGCTTGCTGCAAACCTTACTGGACCCACCAATATTTACCACTAAAAACACTTAAATGGCTCGAGCTTCCTCACCACCTATTTTTTACTCAGCTCACCTTAACAGATGCAATCATCTATAATCCATCTGCTACAAAACTCTGTATTGTGTGTGCATATATAGCACATCAAAACAGCATTATTTCTGACACATTAATAGCTACTATATCAGCAACACATACTCTACAAGAAAATGCCTATGATTTACAGCAATATTTTTGCTTCATGACAAGTCCTTACAGTGATACATTCAGAATTACCAGATTGTATTGCTCATGCTTAATGCATTCCTTTCATTGTCACAACATTCTAGGTTGAACCCCCCCACACACACACACACACATACTTAAAGAAGTAAGCATTATAAAGTCAGCTTCTTATATCGCAAGTTACATACAGACTGCAAACATATATTATATCTGTCTGTACATCTATCTACAGTGACAGCAATGGTTACAGTATAAAGCCTTAAATAAACGGATTGTCTATTTAATGCTGATTCCAACAAGACACTGATAAAACAAATATACACTAGTTATTTAGATGTAAACCACTAAATATTTTTGTGAATGACTGTAGCACTCATTACTTACTAAGGGAAGACATTTATTTTTGGATAACGAGTGAAAGCATCTGATAAAAGTTCTAACTCCATTTTGATAATTTGTTAAAATTTGCCTAACCACAATGAGAGGATACTTAAGTTCCATAGGTTTTATCATCTACTTTGATCAAATGTAATGTGCAGCTTTATGTCAAATTGTGTTTGTTTGAATGCTTTTTACTGGTTGTCTAACAGTGTTTGTTTGAAAGGGTGCACCTCTTTACAGTTTAGCAGTGTAAGCGAATGGGTATGTGTCAATCACGTATACTATTGACTTCTAATTGGTGGATTTAGGTTTAGAGTTAGGGAGTGGGAGGGGAATTAGGTTTAGGAAGCAGGAGGGAGCATTATTGTAAGGAAGAGAGGGAGGAGTTTTAGTGGGAGGAGAGTTTTAGTGTTAGTCATGTTTCTAGGAGGGCTCTGTAGTTTAGAAGGATTGAATTGTGAGAGTGTTATGTATGTTTGCAGGATCAGGCTGATTGGAGGTAAGTAAGGCAGTTGCTATTTTAGAGTGTTCAGTGTATTTCTGGTTTATTTTAATAGTTTAGGGTTCAATGATTTTTTTTTATTAATGTAAGCGTGTTTCACTCTATTGATATGGAACCAAGATATTATAGGCATACGATTATCTTTTGATCAACAAGTGATCCTTCTTGTGACTGACTTCAGTCCTTTCGGACATGTGAACAGCATCCCACTTAGTAAATCATAATTTCAGCCAGCAATAAATGGTTTTATTAATGGATGCATTTAAAAGCAGGCCAGTTTTAATGCGAGACACTGTTACATAATGGTAATAATATCTTACTATTACATTTTATGTAGAGCAACTTCTGTTTTATCTGAAGATCAAAATTTTGTAACTGTTAGGTAATCTAGACTGCTTAGCGGAGATTTTTTGCCTATCTTTAAAATGCAGTACAATTATTCTGTTAATATATTTCAGGGTTTCATGCCACAATCACAAATATTAAAGATGTGAAATGTAGCTACATTAGGGAAAATCAGTCTGAAGTTAATTTCAAATCACGTGTTCATGTGGATTAAATCTCTCCCTATACCCTCACTGTGGTGGTATTTACCCCTGTACCCTACTACTTAATATAATCACTTCTTTGGTTGTGTTACCTTACAGCAAAGAGAATTTCCCCAGCAGTGGCCTCTTGCAAAAACAACACTTCTTCCACTTAGTGATGGTTACCAAAGCAGCTATTACAACTAGTGTATACTTCTCCACTGCAGTGTCTTTGTTTGCCCAATGAATGGCCAGGTGAGTCATATGCTCTATCCTTGGAAACTTGTGTAGTAGATAAAGCAATGCTGATTAACCTTTATAAATTATCTGTGATGACTGCATAACTCCTCACAGTGCACATCATTAGCACTAGTGACACTTACTGGCTTGTTCTGGAAACTGTTAAAGCAACCTCATTATACACAGTTATTTCCATGGCTCACTCTTCTGTGCGACACTCTTTTCTATGTTTTCACTGATTTTTCAAACATACATTTAATAATTACATATACATGTAGTCCAGTCTAGTGCACCTCTTATCTAACAAATTAAGCAACAAAATACACCATCTTATAACTGATCACATATGAAGATAATCAACTCAATTCTCTGCTCAAGATGTAAAAACTTGGATTAATATAATTGTTCTACTGCTGTCCCCTTTAGTCCATTGCAAATGGGTCTATATCACATCAGCAAACGCTAAAAATAGCGAATGCATATATATCGAACTTCAAAGTCCGAAAGCTGAAAACAGCAAAGGAACAGATCAGTGATTTTTTTCCCAGGGAATAGGTTCATATTAAGGTTCATATTAAACTAACTGCCCTTGTGAGCCATTTTAAGCCTAGCCAATTATCCCTTGTGAGACTCAAACTCTGCACCTTGTGTTTGTAAGGCAAACACCTTAACCATTAGGCCACCCTCCCAAATCAGCTGATCCAAAAAAAAAAAAGAGTATACAGTCAAATTTAAGTGCCCCCCATGTGGTGGGCTGTGCCCCTCACACCCCCCAACCTAAATATAGCAACTCCAAGATCGCACCACAGTGGAGAAAACAGCAAAGCCCGAACGGCCCAGCAAATTTTTTCCCTGGAAAAAGAAATTCGCTGATCCATTCATTCGCTGTTTTCAGCTTTTGGACTTTGAAGTTCGATATATCAGCGATCGCTGTTTTTAGCGTCCGCTGATGTGATATAGACCCACTGCAAACTCTCACTATATACAGCCTTCTCTGGTAGCAGTCATGAGCTATACAATTCTTGTCTTCCCACCTTATAACATTTTGAGCTCTTTATTCACCTCCACTCTTCCAGATCATAGCCCCTACTTTTTCCTTATAGTCATCTTGATATGTGCATACTTTCCTGCCCCACCTCTCCATCTTTCTTTCCCCCCAAGATGTTCTAGATTTTTGCTGTAAAGAGTTAGAGCCATCTTACCCCTATTAACAAACGACTCTTTTAATCTAATGCCACTTCCTAAACTCTTTGCCCAGCGCCATGCAGGCACCCCCCACCATAACTCTATTCCCTATATGCAATATTTCATACTCTTCCAGCCTACTGACATCTACAGAATGCATGTACCACTATCACTTTGTCTTCTTCAGATATCCAGGACTTACTATCTTCCTTTCTTCCCTCCTTCTCTGGTCTGGCTGGTGTGAGATACCAGATAAGCACAAGTCACATCTTTTGATCTCAGGTTGGGTCCAGGATTCTCAGGCCCATACAAATGTCAATGTTTTCTCCTAATGGTATCCATTTATTCCACCTCTTTACTCTCTTCCAATTTCTTTCTTTCTTTCTTTCTTTCTTTCTTTCTTTCTTTCTTTCTTATGTCGTGTATCACAAGCCTTGTCTTGTGCTCTCCTACATCCTTCTAGATTGTGCTTCTTATTCCCTGGGCTTAATCATTCCATTTCTTCTGCAGTGTCACCCTAATGCCTCTTCCCCTTCTCTTCCTTGTAGACCAACTTTAAATACCATCTCCTCATTCTTTTGTATCCTCACCATTCCTTGACCAAGGACTCTGTTTCTCCTGAAGCCATGTCAGCCCATGAAAACCTAACTTGCATTTTTCAGTTATCCTTCCCAAGCCCTCCACCATTCCAGTCCTTATGTGTTCCCACTCTTGAAGTCAGTTCTGTCAATCATTTCTTCCATTACATGGTTAAACTGTATCCTTCTCTCCACGTTTCCTTTTTCAGCAGAGTATGCAGTACCTTTTACATGTTGATCATCTTCTCTGTAAGTCTTTGAGATCTTTCCTCCTTTCCCTTCCATCTCAAAGACTAAGCTTTATTTTACTTTGCAGCATTGACCCTTCAGCCTGTGGGTTCTCATCTAATCATAGCCTAGGCCTCTAAGCCTCTACTTCTCAATCAACATCCTTTTCGTTACTATATATACCTGTCAAAAAGCTTCTGTAAATTCTATAACTCTCAAGCCTAGATTTACTGGGGGATAACTTAATACATATATTAGGTAGAGCCATCATGTTCACCATATTTATATTCCCTGCAATTTAATGTGCTTATTCCACCCATCTGCATTGTTTGCCACCATTTTATCCATCTGGACATACTTCTCTCTCATTAGTCAAACCAGTATTTCTTCACCTTTAACATGGTTCATGCTTCTTTGCTGTAATTTCTTTGCATTCTAGAAGCAAGAATGTACCCTTGTCAAAAAAAAAAAAAACACTTGGATACTTTTGAAAAAGGAATGACTGACACTGTCAAAGTTTTTTTAGATTAATAACTATTACCACCTGTCATGTAGACTTTGTCCATCATTCTTAGGATGAAGTTGTTGGTTGACCACAACACTGCCATAGTGCTGTACTACAATCAAAATCAGTTCTGATCTTGTGAGATTACACTGTTTTTCTTCATTGAAGCAAGAAGCTACCCATATGCAACATTTCTGGGATTTTTGGAGAAGCAGAATTATCCTGAGGTCACCAGGGACCTTGGTGCAATTATTTATTTCATTTTGATAACTAAGTGAGAAGCAAGTGAAGTAAGGGTCCTTTAAGAAAAAGGGAGAGACATTCCAAAGTACATTACAGTGTAATATCATACATACCTCTCAACTGTCCAGATTTTTGCAGAATGTCCAGATTTTTGCCTCATAATTTTGGTCCATTTCTCATAAAATTGTGGTTTTCTGGGACATCTTTGGTAAATCATTGAGGGTTGAAGTAAACAAATAATGACAGACATTTGAGTTTCAGGCTTCATACCCTTCAGAAAATTCATGCTAATGTAAAACCTATTATTCTATCAACTTTCTAAGTTTGTAAGAGCAATATTTAAAAAGTGTCCCTGTTTTTGGACCTTTGTCCCACCATTATTTAAGGCTTTGTCCATTTTTTTGCTCTAAGAGGTTGAGAGGTATGAATTATCACACACACAGATTGAGTCAGAAATAGGTTCACTGGTAGATAAATAAGTAGTCATAAAGACAATATTGGAAATTAGCCATTTAAGTCAATGTACCCTGCTTTATCCCTGCTTTATGTTTCTTGATTTGCTATTATTTATTTGTATTTGTTAACCTGGATAGAGCAATGATCCACATGAACGTTTTTCAGACTCAACTCAGAGTCACATAGTGGTTAAGGGACTTGCTCAGAGTCACACACTAGGCAAAAAGAGGCTGAGGAAATCAAACCCTGTACTACAGAAAGCAGATTGTTAACAGTTCATAGCCTTAATCCTCTGTGATAACTTCCAGACCAAAGTTTCAGTTAAGATTATAGCATGTCTATTTGGTAGAAAATCATACTTAGCTGCCAAGAATGTTACACAGACAAAAAACTAACTAACATCTTTGTGCTGTCAAAGAAAAAAACTGCAATCATAGTGGTAAGCAATCAAGTCTGAACTTCTATATGTTTAAATGCTCCACCAGAAGCTCGTTAATATGTTTAAAATCCTTAACTATATCCTTATACAAAGTGGTTTGTGAATGGGTATTCTGAGTTAAGGAACCAGCCTCTTTATTCTAGAAAATGGAGGTGAAAGTAGATGAGAAGTCCGGTAATCACATGACCACAAGGCACAATAACACTACAAACCTCAACACTTGTAAGTGAATTCCCTTCCCTCCACACTAAGAACCATACCAAACTCAGTAAACTTCAAAACCCAACTATTCATACATCTGTCCACTAAATGGAAATGCACCTGCCTTCCAAGGGGGTTCTCGCTCTGGTTCCCAAGCTCTACAACACTCATAGTTATCTTCCTATGAGCCTGTTTAAGCTCTCAACAATTTCTATAGCTTCTCTCTAAGCTCTCAACAACTCCTACAGCTACCCTCACACAGCCCAACCTTGTAAATATTGTAAATTGCATTCTACTGTTGATATGTGTTTGTAAAGCGTATTTACATTTTCTTAAACGGTTTATATGTAAACTGTTTCCACACCTAACACATATCTGTTTTCCTCAAATGAAACTGTATGATCCCTACCTTCAAGCTTAATGAATTTGTTAACTATGCATGATATTGAATGCATTTGTCTGTTACGATTGATACGATTGTCTGATATGAGTAACTATTCTACATAATATCTTTAATATTAACTATCAGTTGTATCTAAATTGTATAATGCATCTTGGAGCTTTTCTCCCCGAGCCTCCACTGAAAATGGGTCAATTCAGCCCAGTTGTCTTCCCCGGTAATCAAACTGCAAATAAATAAATAAAATAAATAATACTACTTTCTGTGTTTGTCCTTAAAATGTATTGCTTCCCAGCATTGTAATATACTAACCTAATGGATAGCCATTTCTGTAGTTGTTGTCTTTCGGCTTTTTCCGGTTAGGGGCCCCCACAGCGGAACTCCCGTCCGCTAATGATTGGCAGTAGATTTTGACGAAGTGCCAGTGCGATGTTCAACCTTCAATGAAGGCACGCCCATTTACGCATATTATGCATTTTTTCATGTCACTTATCATGAAATAGTTTTCTCATCTCAAACTTATTTACTTATTGCTATCTGCAATTGTCTTATACATGTGAATTAGCTATTTCTAATACTGACTGACCAGTTTATTGTGCCGTACTTTTTTTTCCTTGGGCCTCTGTTGAAAATGGATTCTACTTAGCCAGACCATACTGGGTATCAAATATAAACAAAAAAAAACGCAAATCCAAACTGGCAAAACCGAAACAAGAAAAGAAAACGAGCAGGCAATGGAATATCCAACTGTTTATTGTACGTAAGCGCTTTCACTGAACAAAATACTTCAGCTTCTTCAGACAAGTAAAAACTATTCACTTCCCAGTTTAAAAACCTAACACAAACCTGCTCAGCCAATGAGCTGGGCCAGCCCAAGTACATGATGTCATGCAGCATTAAACATTTAAAGCAACATTGACTAATTAAACCATGTTGCCCAAATGATAGTCTTAAGCATCTAAAAAGGTTAATAAAAAAGTTTACCATTTCCAACCCAAGACAAAACATAAATACAAATACCATTGGGATGGTAAATGATGCTTAAAAATAGACCATTATTATATAAAAAATAAAAAATAATGATAATAAATAAAGTGTGTACTGTGTAAATGTGTAGCATTGAAATATATTATGTTACGTTATTAAATTGAGTTACATTATGTTAATGTTTCTTGTATCAAATATAAACAGACAAACAAGCAAGTTTTGGTGTAATAAGCCAGTTACCAGAGGGTGTGGGTATGAACACATCAAACACGTGTCTTCTTGGATACGCTACTCAGATGGTGCCTTTATTTTCTGTAATCTTTTGCCATATGTACATTTTTCTGAAGTCGTCCTGTGGAAGAAAGTGCTCAGTTGTGTTGTTATATTAAACTTGCAGAGGCGACATAACTTCTGTGGAGGTTAAAAGACACATTTATTAACACATGATATATAAGTGGAAATCAAACCCATATCCAGTGAATAAGTGAGTGTCTCTCCATACGTATTTCTCTTATATGCAGTACAAGTAACTTCAGTATAAACAGCCCCAAAAGAAAGTTTGGAAAGTTCATTATATAATGATGTTAATCATAATAAGCTTCTCTACTTTAGCCACTAGATGTCAGAAAGTAGTCACCATTTTTATAATGCTACACATTAGACAGGAGTTAGTTTCCTATCACTTAAGCCTTTTAATTATCAGTTAAGTGAGGTATCATTGCCTAATTGCTAATTACTAATTAGGTAAAATGACAGTGTGTCAAGTGTGTCTGCACATGACCCTGTAGATATATATATATATATATATATATATATATATATATATATATATATATATATATATATATCAAATTAGTCACATCACCCTCAGAATGATTATTTATAATTTTAACTAAGAATTGTAATATAATGAGGTTAACTTATGCAGCTGTAAAATTATTTAGTGTAGCAAGGACTGCAATTAATGGTTCAGCCATTTACAGAGAAAAATAGCCACAACAGTTTGGTTAGTAAAACATTTATTGCACTAGAACCTGCCAAGGAAAATGCAAGGTTCTGGGCATGTATGGAAACAAGCAGATGTTTGTGCATGTGTACACCAACATGTCTGATGAAGTTGGACTGTAACAGTGTATGACAGATGAGGTAGAAGTTTAACTGGTGTCCCACCCAGACATTTCAGGCCGACACCTTTAAGGAAGAGATTCTGGAAGAGATCACAGACACCAAATCTCATGAAGATAATTTGTTTTTCCTGCCCTTCACATCTTAATTCAGTTGACCATGGGATGCTCAGTGTTGTTCCTACTGCTCCTTCCTTAAGTGTCCCCAGTACTACCCCCAGGACTGTGATGACTGCTGCCTTCTGCCTCAAGAGAATTTTGGTGGTAGGATGAAGGATGGATGAAGAAAGACATACAAAATAGCCCTCACAAAAACTTTGTGGCAGGTATGGACCTCCCTCATTAGGAAGACCATAGCAATTGTATATCTAAAAACTAAACCGTTGTACAAACTATGAACAAGACAAGGCCATTACTTCCTGCAGAAAGTTTTTTTTTAGGGTGGAGTATGGGATAATGACAAATATAACATTTTGCTGGTATTTAGGGACATTATGAGTACAATATTTTTATGCTGCATACCTACTTTGTATTCGAAAACATATAAGAAAACATATGGGTGCAACAGTGTTACATTATTTTATACTGTAGATGTGTGATGCTACAGAAACTCAGACTAAGCTTAGGGTGAGGGAAGTGACAAATGTTTTTCTTTTAAACTGCAGTTTTCTCAAGTAACTTGCCCGCATTCATCTTGTTCAACTTTACCCAGTCTGAATTCAGGTGGTCTGACAAGAGTAAACATGAGTGAACTTTTGAAAAACCTTTGAATCATGAACCAAATTGTTCTTGAAAGCAAACCTCAAAGGGTTCACACAGCTCTAAATGTTTCTAGGATTTGCTATAATAAGCTGCACTTTAGTTAGTGTCCTTATGGTGAATGGTCTGACAGAACGCAGGAGCAACTACTTTATGTCTTGTGTTTAAGGCTTTTAAGCTATAATGCTTGCTGCTTACACTATCAGTTAAGACACCATCAGCTGTCTGACTGTGTAGCATCTTAATGTAAAAATGTATGTCAGGATATGTAGATATAGCCATTCTCACTGTGATATGACATCAAAATACCTAAAATAGCATAATAACAGGTGTTGAATATATTATGATTTTTTTTTTCATTTATTTGGTAACTGAGTAAGCCCACTAGACATAAATGTTTCTTTTACAGTAGTCTAATTGTCACTGCCCATGACAAAAAGACTACAGAGATATTTCACTAAAACCAACAGGATATTTTTCACAACTGCAAACAAGCAGGGATCACATCACACTGCAGAAAAGACCAGATGAGAGACATTTCTCACTCCATTTCAAAAACATTTATTTCTCTGGGACTTTTGATTCCCAGTTATGGTAGCAGCAAGTTAAACACAGAACTAGGAATGCTCCAGGGATTAATTCATCAAAATCAGTATTTTAAAGAAAATCTTGGATTTCATCCCCTCTTGATAAGCGGTGAATGAAAAAAGGGAAATACAGCTCATGCTGGAGTTCTTAATAAATACTTTAAGAGATCTTGAAGTGATGATCTAGCAATCTTGATTCAAACAGCCAATGATTCTATCCAAGCATCATAGTTTTTTTCGGGTCCATATCAGATCATCGAAACGGCTCATTATCGAATGCCGTAACGTCAAACTGCAAAACCCGAACCCTAACAATATCGAAACCTCAAAACACACACACACACCACAAGCACACTAAAAAACAACAATCCACACACAAACATTTAAAAGTTACATCTAACCCTACACTACACTGCACATACACTACTATCTATCCACTTACCTTAACCCAGACCCTAACTCTAAGGTCCGTCACTATTGCACACTCACCTCACCCACGCCCTAACCCTAACTCACTTAACCTGCCCCTAACCCCAAATTCTCACTATCACGCACTCACCTCACCAGCACCCTAACCCTAACTCACTTAACCCGCCCCTAACCCCAAATTCTCACTATCGCACACTCACATCACCCGCACCCTAACCCTAACTCACTTAACCCACCCCAACCCCAAATTCTGTCACAATCACACATTTACCTGACCCTCACCCTAACCCTAACTCACCCAACCCGTGCCCTAACCTGAACGTCCGCACAATCACACACTTACCTTAACCCAACCCGTAACTTTCCACAGCATCGCTAAAAACAGCGAAGCCACAACAACGGCCAACCAAATTCTTTCCCTAGGAAAGAATTCGGTTTTGTGCAGCTTCGCTGTTTTCAGCGTTCGCAATATTGGGTTCGATATTAGATCATTCGAAATTCTGCCATTTCGATGATCTAATATAGACCCGCTTTTTTCTACCCAAAGGAACTGAAAGACGTTGGTTCATTGTTGTCCAAGTCCCCTGGGTTAAAAAAAAAACAGCTCCTTGCACTTCCTAAATACATACATGTGCAGTAATTATTTGTTTCACATATTATGTAGAAAAACAGGAAATTACTAAAATAATTTGTTGAAACCCTGTTTGAATAAACAAGGTTATTATGTAAAGGTGAGCCTAAACCTATACAAACAGGGTGACTACTGATCACAAAGCTAATGATCCCCACTGAAAGTCTTAAAAGACAAGATTATTTTACCACCCAAAATAAGTATTTCCCCTTTGGGTACAAGGGCCTTTGCTAGCATTGAGGATGTTTTACTGTTTTGTAAAAACAAAATGTGCTTACAAAGTTATCAAATAAATCTTTTGAAGTGTCTAGAAACTCATTAGCAGAAAACACTTGGTCACCCTCAGATAATTAACTGTAAGGCTCGTCCTGGCTTCTGTCCTTCCTTGTTGGTGATAGGGATAGTTTATGAGCTAGCAAACAGAGACCGTATCTTAACTGCCTTAATTAAAACTGATGTTCACTCCCTGGTCCTCTTTTCTCATATGCGTAAATGTTTACGCTCCATTAACAGTGCAAATTTAGAAGGAATGTACCCACACCTCCTTTCTCCAGTTCATTCTACAGGAGTTTCTAGGTGTCCAAACATCTTTAGTATATGTAATGGCCTTCAAATGTGGTTTTCAGCAGCACAAAATGTATTCACTTGATCAAAACCTACTTGCAAGTTATCACACTGAATGCTTGGAGCACAACAGCTACTTCATCGGTAAAAGGCAAGAGCAGCTTCTATGTAAATAGAAGCTTTTGAGTAATATTTCAGGTAATAAGGGCTAACAAGTTATTATTGTTATTATAATAGTTATTGTACCACACTTCTGACAAATTTATTATTAATTATTATTATTATTATAATCCTTTGGAGATGCTGTGTAGTACTGGTGACATTACATTCCAGGAATGGTACAACAGAGGCTTAGCAATGCACATAATATATTGATGAGAAATACAAACTACAATGCATGAAAATAAGTTAAATAAACTCAGTGACAAAACTACGGACTGCTATGTCTGAAATGGAAATATTACAGCAATACTGTCATTGTTTGCACCATTCTATAAAACAATTTGCAAAAAATAATTAAATAAATATTTACAGTCTTTTTACCACTAGTTATTTTAGAATCATATTGAATAAAGTTCACCATCTCCTCAGAAGTTAGGTTAAATTTATTTCAAATGTAAACTTAATGTCTATCCCTTTTTTCCATAAATGATCCTTTTCATTTACCTTTAAGTAATATGGTAGCACACAGCAGAGCTCAGTTTATATGTAATCTTTGTGTACCACTGCATATTATTCCGGGTTCTCTGGTTTCTGATTTTTAGGATTTTATTTATTTGTTAACAAGATGGGTGGACTGTTTTCAAGCATGACTTGTTCAAAAATATCCAACAACTATCCAAAATAGGCTCTGCTAGCCACAGGTTCATTTACCCTCCAACCACTGACTGCCATTAAATATGTTTGTAGTATAGGGAAGACTGTGTTTTCCCATGGATGTAGCTTGTGATGGGAACCATCAGGTTAGGAGGGTTGTGTAATACTCCTACTCCTCAACATACCTCTACCCAGCTAAAGGCTTGCATAATGTTTTGTTGATGGGTTTTAGGTTTAACCCTATTTGTTGTTTACATATTTTATAGATAGCTCAAAATAAGTTTAAGATAGTAAATGCAGAATATTTGGGAACTGGGGGTAAGGTAATGATATGAAGTCTGGTGATGGTCTGGAGGCTTTGTCAGACTATGAGCGACCTTTGGTTGTAATAACTTACATGATTTATGCTGCCTTAGCTTTACTGAAACTTGTTAAGTTTAACTCAGTGTAAAATGTAATATGCATGATAATTAATGTGCTATATCTGAGGATCAGTGGCTTTTTCCATTCTGCTAAGACGGCTAGCCTTAGGAGGTACTTGCAAGTACTGAAAAAAAAAACAGACTTTTTGTTATGTTGTCTTGTCCTAAATTTCTGATTCAGGCCTGGACATACTTGATTGCTCCTCTAACCTCATTTGACCTGATTCTAGAATCTCAGATTCAATTCTGTTAAAATTTTCTAAGCTCTTTGGACTCATCCTGACATTAGTCTGGTAATGTCTTAAGCTGGCATTTTCTTGTACAGTGGTAGAGCTACTGATATAATTTGTTCCATTACTAGAAAAGGTAAACTTGATTGTATTTCGGACAATTGTTTCCTTTTCCTTTAATAATTCTGAGTCTGCTCCTTGACACAAAATAATCTTGGTCCTAGTTCTTCTCCTACCATAGTAACCTCTTGTTGCCCTTCAGGTATTTAATGGCATGTGACTCCTCCCTCTGCCTCTCTCTTTTAAGTCTGCCCCTGTTTCTCTGAAAGATAGAAGCAGACAATAATGCCCAAACCAACATACAAACCCCCAATAACCTCTAGAAACTTCCTTACTAACATACCCCCTCCTAATAAATTACTCATGATACATACAGACAGTTTTGGGTTAGGTTGCACAAATAGTCTTATAAATGCTCTGGTGGTCATTAGACTAATATATATTTATGAACCTAAGACAAATGTCTGTAATGTTTGGCACAGTAAATATTTTGTTTGGTGTTTCTTTTCAGGATCTGAGAAACAGTTTTGACTCTGTGGTAATGGTGCTGTAGTGCCCAGAAGTTTATTTCACAGCCTTCTGCCTAATTAGTAACTCTGTAGGTGACAGTCCTGTACCTTATAATGGAGTAATCCAGTGTTTCAGTATTCTTCTTCATAAGATTCTTTATTGCTCAGACCTCTATCTCTCAACTTAGCCGTTAGTCTCTGGTTATCTGGGATTCATACTTATTTATATGCCTGAACTCCAGGGGTGGCTTGTGCTATTGGACTGCAGGACTGTAGCCCCCCCCCCAGCTGTAAAAATGAAAAATAAACAGAAATAAAACAAAAACGAAAAGAAAAGAAAATTAAACGAGTCCCAGACCATCATGCATGTGCACTCACAGCATTTCCCACTATCCGGACTACTGGTGAACCAGTCTGGAGCATGCTCACAGAATCCAGACTGTCTCACCAGCAGTCCGGATAAGGAAGACAACACTGAATTTGCAAATTTCCCAGATGTCTAGCAGTTACAACTGCATAGACAGGAAGGGGATTGGACTGCAACATCCGCAGGCTGGTGCTCTCGCAGGAAGAAGCATCACAGAAGGGGAAGGACTTGCCTGCTAGAGGATGGATTGTACAGCTTGTTGTCGCAGGCTTTTAGCTGAATGTCATATATGGATGGATCGTCATGGGCTTTTAGCTGCTGCATGGGACATTCTATATGGAGGATGGATTGTACAGCTCATTGTTGTGGGCTTTTAGCTGCTGCAAGGGAATTTTTATATGGAGGAGCTCAACTGCAATGGATGATTTCTGTCTGCTGCAGGATGGATTAACAGGTAGGGTGAGTGTGTGTGTGTGTGTGTGTGTGTGTGTGTGTGTGTGTGTGTGTGTGTGTGTGTGTGTGTGTGTGTAATGCCCCAGTTGTTACATGGTGGTGGGTAGAGAATAAGGCTTGAACCGTGTACCTTGGGCCCAAGTGGCAAGAGCCTGAATTCCCTACCCACCACTATTTGTAAAAAAAATTGCAGATTTTTGCCTCTTATTTGTTCTGTTCCTCATAAAATCTATGGTTTCTGTATTTTTGTTTCTTGACACAGGCAGTGGTGCACTGGTAGCATTGTTGCCTGACAGCTACAGGTTCTCTGGTTTGATTCTTGGCTGGGGTGCCATCTGTGTGGAGTCTGTCCTCTCTGTGTTTGTGTGGGTTTGCTCTGGTGTCCTACCATTTTACAAAGACGTATCTGGAGTGTTTCTCCCTGGGCCTCTGCTGAAAATTGGCTTTTGTTCCAAGTCAGACTTTCCTGGTTAACAAATGTTAAATAAAAATGACAAGCATTTGAATTTCAGAGTTCATATTCTTCAGAAAGTACATGATAACACAAAACCTTTTATTCTAGCAATTTTCAAAGTTTATAAGATGGATATTTGAAATGTGTCCCTATTTTTGGGACTGTATCCCCCATTATTGGCTTCATCCAGGTTTTTTGTGCTAAGGTTGAGAGCTATGGTGAGAACTGGATTCACTGAATATGTTTGGGGGCTGTATTCAATTTCCCCCATTACTGGCTTTGTCTTGTCTACATGTTTTTTGCTAACAGGTTGAGAGCTATGATGAGAACTGAATTCACTGAATATGTTTGGGGGCTGTATTCCCCCATTACTGGCTTTGTTCAGGTGTTTTGTGCTAAGAGGTTGACAGCTATGGTGAGAAATGAATTCACTAAATGGTAGCCATTTAAGTTTCAGTCCTCTCTTTCATAAAACAGATGATTTGGCATAGTGGTATATTGCTCTGACTGTTTTGCACAGGGTAGTGTGTTCAATACATGGCAATGAAATGTATGGTGGTAGCACAGCATTTTATTCTAGCAACTTTTCAACATTATACAAGCAATGTTTAAAATGTGTCCCTGTTTTTTGGGCTTTTGTACCCCCCCCCCAATAAATTTTGGCTTTTCCCAGATTTCTTGTGCTGCAAAGTTCAGCGATACAGCTGAGGGTCATGTAGATTTTACAAGAAGCTGAGAGCTGCAGGGGAACAAAAGTTTAGTGCTGCTTATGCTGAGTCTGCTTGCATTGTTAATAGCACAACAGGTAGTGTACTTGCGTTTGATGCAGAAGGCTTTGGGTTCTACTCCCACAGTAGACAGTTGCATTGCTGATACTCTACTGTGTTGTAAAGGGGGTGTATGCTGCAGTCCTTTTTGGCGAAGATACCTAGTAACTATGAACCTGTTATCAGTTTGCCATCTATTCCCTGTTGCAATATTACTAGCTTATCATTTTTTAATGCAACATAGACAATTTATTCCTCAAGGGCAACAGGCACTCTTTTTGTAGATGAAACAATGAAATATAAAGTTGTTTGCTAGCAGCAACCTCTTCATTAGTTACATATTTCTTTAATGTGGAATTATTTAGATGACTTTTACTTCTTCAGAGATTGTGCATATTTACTGATAATGGTGGACTGTAGAAGTTTGAGTAGACTTTTATGATGGAAATGTTCTGAACTGGGCAGTTTTGTCATTATTGGTGCATGCATTTTGTTTCATTGTTTACTGGAAAAATGTTCTGAATTGGGCAGTTTTGTCATTATTGGTGCATGTATTTTGTTTCATTGTTTACTGGAAAAATGTTCAAAACAATAAATGTAAAATGCCCTCTAACAACATTTACAACTCTATTGTACAAGGAATATACTTTAGTACAATCAGGAAAGTGTATCACAGAGCACATGTATGCTTCATGTGCAAGAGCCTATGATTTGAAAACAGCTCAAAGTTAATCTTTATCTGTCACTGGCAAAATGTATTTTCTTTGAATGTGGGTTTCAATGCTGTTTCAATGAATATGAGTTTCAAGGTCAGAGAAGTTTTAATGCTAAGTCTGTTGTCATTGTGAAACTGCATTGCTTTGTTTAGCAGATGTCTTTGTGTTTGTGATGTAAAATGCAAAATAAAACTTTCAAATGAAGTCCAAATCATCGTAGAAGCAAAGCAGTATGCACATTAGTGTTTATGGTAAATGGGGTGAAATACCCAAGTAATGGTTCATTGGAATGGCTGCAGGGGGGAGGCTTCATTGGACCATGAGTTTGTGAGGGGGAAGGACGGCAAACTCAAAGACAGCCCCAGCTGAACTATACCTCCCAACTGTCCAGATTTTCACAGAATGAATAGATTTTTGCTTCTTATTTTTGGTTTGTTCCTCATAAAATTTGTGGTTTTTCTGGCAGATCATTTAGGAATTAAGTCACTAAATAATGACAGACACTGAGTTTCAAACTTCATAACCTTCAGAAAAATGCATGCTAAAGTAAGACATGTTATTCTATCAACTGTCTCAGTTTATACAAGAGCAATTTCTAGTACTGTTTATATGTTCCCCCAATATATTTGGCCTTGTCCAAATTTATTGCATTAACAGGTTGAGGGGTACATGCAAATAAGTTGCTTTATAGAATTAGGCATAGCCAAACCTCTCAACTGTCCCCGATTTTGGCTCAAAATGTTGCTCTTCCCCTAATAATCCCTCCGCAAAATTGCAATTTTGGAAGAAAACGTGGAGGTTTATAATTAAGAAATAACTGTAATAATCAGAGTTATAGATTACTTTTATTTCAGAAATGCATGTAGATTCTTTTATTTTGTCAGCTGCTCAAGTTAGCAGTACTAATATTAAAAAAGTGTCCCTTCTCTGACAGGTTCCCAGCTGTATTGTGTGGCTATTTTATATTTTTGCATCACATTTTTGGTCCATTTTTCATAAAATTGTGGGGTTTTTTTTGGCAAATTAGTGACAAATCATTAAAGACTGAAGTTAGAAAATAATGACAGACATTTGAGTTTCAGATTTCATACCATTTAGAAAATTCATACTAATCCAAGACCTACTATTCTATTATCTTTCTAAGTTTATAAGAGCAGTATTTAAAAATTGTCCTTATTTTTGGGCCTTTGTCCCACTTCTATGTATGGCTTTGTCCAGATTTCTTGCTCTGAGGTTGAGAGGTATGACAAATGTGTCAGGGCCATCACAGTCAGCCAGAGACATTTCAAATTGTGACATACTTGTTGCACCCCACTCCCCCATGTAGTGACTCTGGATGTGTCCAAGCAAGGCAAGGAGCAATAATGCAGTGTAAATGTGCATAGTATCCCCCCATCCAAGGTAGACACAAGTACTACAGTGGCTTTTCATCTGTCCTTGATTTTGCAGAATGTTCTGGTTTGTCATATTTTTATACTGTTGATTTATGCTTATTATTACTCAGAAAGTGCCTGTTGCTTTGTGTTTAAGTAGCAATGCTTTAATGACCATCAGGTAAGCTTGTCTGAGATCATAAGATGCAAGTAAGCTTTAATAAGAATACTGTTAAAGAATTGCCAACATTGAAAGCCTTTCTGTTGTTGCCATGCAGAGAATACTTACATAACTAGATAATGTATAAGCCTTGGATATTGAAATGCATATAAACAGTATTTGTAATAAAGGACAGGATTACATTATTTTAAGAAGCTCATTACACTTGTTGGAGACTTCCAGTCATTTCTACAGGCTTTACCCGTAAACTAAACAGAATGCCAATCTATCATGTCTGGTCCATTACCTGTACAGTAATCCTTTAAGTCATTTATCTTGAACTTGTTTCTTGTTTGCTTTTCATTTTTTACTTTGACCATGTTTTCCCCATGAAACAAGTAGATAGTTGTTGTCAGGCAGCCGATCTTTTTTGGATAAGAAACATTTTTACAAGTGGGGGTATCACAGAGATTGCTACTTTCAGCATGTTACTTGGTAATTTTATAAAGCTGAATATAAATGATAATTAGAACTGCAGTGCAAAGAGAAGTGGTTTGAGTTGAGTGCTGCTTGTTTTTCTTATACTTGATTTTGACTGGCATTCCAGTAATGTATTTAAAAAGTAATTTATTTTTTCATGCCTCACAACCTTTTTTGTTTCCATCTAGATATTAAGTAAGCTGTCATGCAGCCAATGCATTGACATATTTTTTTTCTTCTACACTTCATTTTGTCTTGGTTGGACTCTCATAATGATGGTTTGGCACCCGGGGCAACTTATTTAATTAAAGTTAGTTTTTGTGGTTTTGAGCATAGCTCCTCCCCTTTCTAGTTGGTTGCACCCCTTATAATTGACCCCACCCATTCAGCTGTCTCCTGCAGCCCCCCTTTGATTTGAAGTCACCAACCACCACTGCTGAACTCTGACATATTTATAAAGTTTATAGTTATAAACCTTTTGAATTCTTGATGCACAGACTTTGGACCGTTAGCTGAAATTAAGGTATTAAGTATCTCATGTCTTGCAAATATGCTTTTAATACATAGATAATACTAATTTTATGGTACCTTCTAACTTAATTACTTTTGGATAGTTTGCATAGCAGTTAACACATACTAGATAGCATGTCTCTTGAAATGAAATAAGTCTATTCCAACTTTATTCCATGGCAGATTTGTCATGAAATATTATCCCTTCTTCTGTATTTTGGTTAAGATACATGTTACATGTGCACTTCTGAACTAGCTTCTTGATTTGTTCTCATATTACATACTGGTACATCACATTGCATGCTCTCTTTTTGCATATTATTTTTCCCATATGAGATTAATGTATTTGGCCAAGCATTAATTCTGAGACGATGCAGTACATGATTTTCTCTAATTTATAAACAAGTCGCCTTAAATAGGCAATTTTGTCAATGTAAGGGAAATGCATTTGTATGTCTTCAAGAACTGCTGATATTTAGTCTAAACATCCTCATATGGCGATTTCTATAAGCACTTGCCTCTCTCACTATATGTTTATTAAAATGTTTGACTTTTCTCCTCCATAACTGGTAATTCCAGTATGATGCTTCATATTCCCAAGTCCTCATTCAACAAATGCTTGGTTTGCTCATTTAGATAGATTTTATTCAACATATCTGAAATAAGCATCTGTTTACCTGGGTTCCACTGTACTGTCATGTCATACTTCTTTAAATTAAATAACATTTTTTGCAGTCATACAGGTGCTGTGCATAAGAATTTTTTGAAAATGTTCTGGAAGGGCTTATGATCAAAATCAAAATACTGAAAAAAATAACTAAACAGAACTCATGTTTTTTGCAGAGTGGGGAGCTCCCTGTGCCTCCCCCACCCCACCTCTGCTAATTATATATTCTAACTCCATGATTACGCTACTGTGTGGAAAGGGCAAATTCCCCAATCCGCACTGTATGTGACTGGGTACAAACTTAAAGCCAGCAGAAGTGATCAACTGAGTTTCATATCGCTTCTGCCAGCTGAAAAGCATTCCATATTGAGACTGTTCAATTATATGGAGTGTTAATGAAAATTTTCACACATATAAATCTTTATGTAAATACTGTATAAAGTTTTGCTTTTTCCCAGCTTGTACAATTGTTTTCTACATAGTTTTATATTTTCAATGCCTGCATATTTTTTACATGTTTTTCTTCTGATGTTACATACAAATTGCTTTCTGCATGCTCAGACTAAAATTGAAAGTGGTCCAGTAGGATCAGTGCTCTGTACTGGTTAACAAATTAAAATAAATAAATAAATGACAACTACCATTTCTTTTTTCAGTGTGAACATGTTTGATCAGTGCATCAGTAAATGGCCTTGATCATCATGAAAAAAGTTTGTACTCCTGTCTAAGTAATATGAGTTTCAAACTGACATTATCTTGTAAAATAACTAGTTTGGTGGCTTGTAACACTTTAGTAATGTCATATTATGCATGAGTTAGTGCCCAAGTCACAAGCTTCTTTTATATTTCAAAATTCTTGACTTGTTATAGTGATCATTCTAATTCTGTTCATGTTTTAAAAGTTTCCTTTGAGGCATTGCAATGTCTTGACATATTCGGTATGAATATTGCTAAATAATTATCATTCCCAGAAATATTAATATAACTTGCTTACTCTCTTTCATACATATTTACACAATGGATTTCACCCTCTCAGGACCACTTTAGAATGTCTGAGATTATAATATCATCCATATACTTCAGGTGGGTTATACAAAGGGGGTCTATATTAGAACATCGAAGTTTCAAAACTTCGAATGTTCTAATATCGAACTCTATTCAGCGAAAGCTGAAAATATCGAAGCAACAGAAAACCAAATTTTTTCTTAGGGAAAGAATTTGGTTGTCCGTTTCTGTTGCTTCAGTATTTTCAGAGCTGTGGTGGAAAGTTACGGGTCGGGTTCAGGTAAGTGTGCGATTGAGTGCGGATTAGGGTAGTTAGGGTTAGGGTGCGGGTTAGGTATGCATGCGATTGCGTGGATGTGAGGGTTAGAGCGGGTTAGGTGAGTTAGGGTTAGGGGCAGGTTAGGTATGTGTGCAATTGTGTGGATGTGAGGGCTAGGGTGGGTTAGGTGAGTTAGGGTTAGGGCGCGGGTCAGGTAAGTGTGCGATTGTGTGGACATGAGGGTTAGGGCAGGGTAGGTGAGTTAGGGTTAGGGCACAGGTGAAGTGAGTGTGCGATAGTGACGGACCTTAGGGTTAGGGTTTGGGTTAAGGTAAGTGGATAGTTAGTGGTGTGTGTATAGTATAGTTTAGTGTAGGGTTAGGTGTAAGATTTTAGGTGTATGTGTGTGGATTGCTGTTTGTTTGGTGTGCTTGTGTTGTGTGTATGGGTTTTGGAACAGCAAATTTTTTCCCTAGGAAAAAATTCACTGTTCTGTATGTTCAATGTTTTCAGCTTTTGCTGAATAGGGTTCGATAGTAGAACATTTGAAGTTTTGAAACTTCGATGTTCTAATATAGGCCCATACAAAGGTGACATTTGTTTCTATTTCACTTCATACTGTATTGCATTAATGTCTCTCATACCTTATCCAGTCTTGTGTCATATTTCTGCCAGGTTTGACCATCTTCTTCCCACCAAATCATTAGTAATGTTCATCAAACCATTCAGACCTTCAATAGTTTGTGGCATGGCTCTTTGGAATACTTCTGGAACAGGTGTAAAAGGATAGTCTAAGAAATCTATATGCTCCTTGTGGTGTGTTTAATGTATAAAGCTTTGAACTTTCAACATCTAGCTGGATCTGCCAAAAAAATAGCATCCAACACAGAAAAGTGATTTGCATTACATATGGCAGGCACAATTTCCTCAGCTCTTAGCAACTGATAATGTTCTCATTTGATTACTTTATTTAAATCTCATCAGTCTCTAAAAATTCTGTCTTTGTCCTGCCTCACAACAATGACCATGCTGCTACTCCATTGGTAAGGTTCTGATTGCTTTACAATCACATAGAAGCTTTCCATTCTTTTGAGTTCCCATTTGTCCTCTACGTTAGTTCAAGTGGTACATTTTAGGTGCATGGATTAGTGGTATTGCCTGCAAATATATTATATTTTAATGTACTCTCTTGCAAGCAATCTAGGCCAGGGAAAAGTCCAACATATTTTTGAGAAATGCTGTCGCTTTAGTCTGTCACAATATTTTTTCTGACTAATAATACCTGTCCTCTGCACTTCAGTTTAACTGCTAGTATAAGGAATGATAAATTCAGCACTCAGAGTAAAGTGACTGTCATTAGGTACGAACACATTATCATTAGGTACAAATACATTGCCCTACACTGATTGCCTTAAAGCCCTATTTCTATCCTCAGTTTCTCACAGATTACTGGGAGGTGATATATGCTTGGCATACAAGACATCTTCAGATCCACTTCTGATGTTCCTCTTGCAGATCAACAAAATGAACAGCATCAGAACCATTAGAACTAAGGATTTAAATTTTGCTTGTGACATAAATAAGCCATGTTGGTGTGACAGATACATGTCTTAGAGGATCCCTATCCTCTGCAGCAGGCTCCCCATCCATGTGAAGCACAGTCGATCCCTAACCCTATTTAAGTATAACCTTGACTAATTGATGGAAAATCGGAAATTCAACACAGGTCTGGACCCACATGTCTCTCATAGACAGAGACAATGATGCCCAAACTAACATATCACCCCACATAACCCCTAGAAAATTCTGAAGTAATATGCCATCCACCTAATAAATGTCCATGATACATAGAGATACAACTGGGTTGAGTTACATGGCTAGGTTTATAAAGGCCCTGATGGTCATTAGCCTAGTATATATCTAAGAACTTATGAACTTGTAATACTCATTGTTTTCTTAATGCCTTGGCTTGGCAATATTTGTGTTGCATGACATCACAGGATTTTATTTACCGTAAACCTGAGCAATATTCAAGGATATTTTCAAGCTGGTACTTCCTTGAATGAGTGAACGTCTCTATATTTGTATGCTGTTTTGCAATGCCAAATCTTTCACATGTTAAGTAACCCAAAATATTTGGTTGACACAGCTAGAAAAAAAAATCAGATATTTATTATTCTTGTATTCACATGACAATATTGTTAGCAAATAGGCTTCAGTGAATGCCTTAATTATGATGTTAGTAAAGTATAATATGATTAACACTCTGTGACTTCTAACTTCAAAACTTTAAATGTATATTTTGGCTACATATTACATTAATTTCTGTATATATCTTAAATGCAGTGCTTTTGTCATTAATAATCAGCTTCTGAATCCAACAAATGATTTCAGTACATTGCTTTGTCTCACTTTGTACTACATCTTTCTGTGAATTTCCACAGTCCTTGCAGGCTTCTCAGCTTCTTTCTAATTTTAGCTTAAACAATGTGCAACTCTGTGAAAAAGTCTTAACATCTTATTACGTATTCTAACAAAACAAATTCTGTCAAAGCATTTCCTAAAATCAGATTAAAAATGAAATTGAAACACAATTGAAAAATTGGACAGTGGAACTGTTTTTCTTAACTCGAGTCAAGGGATTTGACACTTTAGGTCAATGGCTTTTGTTGAGCTTTATTTTAAAGGCCAAAGGACTCTTTCTACAAACTAACGTTTTTGGACATAACATCTTATTGCTTATGTGCCTTTGATCTCATTTGGACCAGGACTGTGCGTTTCAAGTAGAGGTTTCATTCAGACTCTGGCGTTACTTTTTTTATTGCTACCAGTTTTTGGTGCATACGTTGCAGGATGCGCTTCTTATGTTCTTATTATTCTAGGGCCCACTGTGTGTTCATGTTTGATGGATGAATATTGGTGTTCACGAGTTTCAATAGCTTGACTTGTGGACTCAATATTGTATTAATATTTGATTGCTTCTTGTTATATGTACCATTTTGAAATTCTTAACCACTCCCATTAGGTATATGGTCTGTATTATGTTACATTTTGGGGGTTGTATGTTGGGGTTGACACATGGGCTGATTTTGTGATGTATGTGTCGATCATTAATTACTCATTTATATGGAATAAGAACATGTTAATGTTGGTAATAAGCTGTTTGTTTCAGAATTCATGTTCACCCTCACAACCAGTATTTAGGGTACATGTATCTCATGGTTTTGCCTGACTAAATGCTCTCATTGTTTTATGTATATTGCTAGGAACAACATATTATTATCCTTTCTCAGACAAATAAGGGAGTTTTTTTCCATATTTATTTATATATTGGGTAAGAATAGGTTTTATGATTTTTGATTGCCCTGTATATGGAAATATTGGGCTTATCAAAATTCAAGTTGTTTTTTTCACATTGATGAGTCCTGGATTCAATGGGCAGGATAATATTATCTTTTGTCTTATTTCCCTGGGGTCATGGATAAGCATTAGGTATCTGGTGATTTCTGAGTGGAGTGTTGGACTTCAGATTTAAACTTATAATTGTATGGTTTAGTTATTTATTGAATTTGCTTGTCATTACATCACCGACCAAATTGCATATATTCATTTGGTGTATCCACTGTTACGGTTAGCATTTGGGGTTTGTCTTTTGGCCTTTTGGGTGAAGTAGCAGGAACAGGTTGTGTAAGTTGACCTATTAAAGTGTCAGTAAGTATTGGAAGCATCAGTAATTATATTTGATGGATTTATTTTTTATATCATTATAGACACTGAGCAACCAGGCACCCTGTTTTGGGGTGCAGTTTATTGGCTATTATTGTGCCCATGTTGGCCATTTTTTGATGCCTCATATTTGGTTAAGAGAACCAAAGTTATATATTGGTTTTGGATTATTTGTGGCATCAGTTGTATAAGACAGTTTTGGAAACAGCATCCTCATTTGACTAATGTGGACAGTGGATTTATTTTGACTTTTTAGATTTTTATTAGTTAATATTGTGCTTTTTTTTGGTCAGTGATGGATTTGGCAACCCTTGGGTATTTTTGGCATGGGGTCAGGTAATGTTAACAATGGTTCTAGTGTTCAAGACCCCACTCATTATTGTAGATCAGCTTTTATGAGGTTGACCAAAAATCTTATCACACTAAGGAAAAATGTTTGGCACCTTAGGTTGTTTCGGGCATATCAACAGAGTAAAATTGCCCCTAGGGGATTAAGAATAAGGTTGCAACATATGCGAGGACTGTGGAAATGCACAGAAAGATGTAGTACAAAGTGAGACAAAGCAATGTACTGAAATACTATACTATACACACACCACTAACTATCCACTTACCTTAACCCAAACCCTAACCCTAAGTTCCGTCACTATCGCACACTCACCTTATCTGCGCTCTAACCCTAACTCAACTACCCCACCCTAACCCTCATGTCCACACAATCGCACACTTACCTGACCCGCGCCCTAACCCTAACTCACCTAACCCGCCCTAGCCCTCACGTCCACACAATCGCACACATACCTAACCTGCACCCTAACCTTAACTCACCTAACCCGCCCTAACCCTCACGTCCACACAATCGCACACATTCCACTGTTCAATTCGCCACAAAAAACTTTTATAATGTCCCAAATGAAACGAAAAAGTGGCTGAATAACTGAATAACATGCACTTAAACATCCCACAGGGATTTTTAGCTTCATGGTCATTGACCGTATCAGCTTTAAGAATAATGAGGTTTATGCATTACATGAGTTATTAACTAATAAAGAAAACATGTGGATTGTTAAATTGGGAGCTCTATTTTCACCTAGGTTGAATGATTAATTTTGAATTACTTTGAAATGGATCATCATTTATACATTCTTTATTGGATTCTTGTACATACAGATATTTTGTGATGTGTAGTCATTTTGTCATATATTAATTTCTGTTATTCAGTTATGTAATATATTTTTATCCATTAGAGGGCGCTGCTGCATTGAGTATAAATGTATGTGTGTTAACAATTTTTCATACTATTTTTTGTGGTGTGGTTACTGAAGAAGGCTTTTGCCGAAACCGGTATGACCCCACTGGGTTATTTCTTTATTTAGCCTTTATGGAATAATACATTTTTTGCCAGAAGGCTACACTGGAGGACTGGAGTGCTGGCTTTTCTTTTGTAATTTTTAAAGTCTGCCAACTCATTACCTTCCCAAAAATATGTTCCCAGTTATCTCTTTCTTCCCCAACACACCTCCAACATTTGAAATCTACCCAAAAGAAAAATTCCTTGGAGCCTGTTTGGGGTATAAATTACCTGTGCCAACACTTCAAGCAAAAATCCTAAACCATCTAGACTTTGTTGCATATTTGGGAGCCATACATAAATCCTCCCATTGTTTCTTTATGAATTGCTTCTCCAATCTTGTTTTCCAATCCTTTTCTTACTATGTTGATTGATTCCTATAGTTATCATGCAATATTTTATACACCTGACTAATTATCCCTTTTTTAACAGCAGCTTCTATTCTAGATTCAACTAAAAACACTACTAGTCCTGGTCTTTCACCTAGAATCCCCCTATTCCTTTCTCTTTGCCTATACGCTGATATTAATCCTTGATAGGGAAGGCAGTCTCTAGCATGCAGTCCAAATGTATTCTTGGTATCTTCCCATTCTGTTACCTTTCCTTGGTTCCTGGTTCCTCTGCCAACACCCTCTTGTCTCTTCTCTGTGCCCCTAATTGCAGTCATCCCTATTAGTAGAATCTAGTTTCTCTATTCCTGTGTTGGCTTAGCTCTTAGAATACTTTCTTCTACTTAATGACTAATATATTCTGTATGACTGTTGTTATTCTCCTCAAGGATCCGTACCCAGAATCCCAGTCTCTCCTTATTTCTTGAGCTTCTGCTTCATCATCCCTTTCCACTTTGAATTATGTCTTTCTGCTTGTGCTATATATAAGAGCCTTAACTGTGCACCTGTGAAATATCCCTTCAAATCAAGTAATCCAAAACCACCTTGTTCTGTTGGAAGGATCAACTTATCCCACTTGACGCTTGCCCTCTTCCCCTCCCAGGTGAAATGCTTCAGTTCTTTATTATCAGCTATGTAGTTTCTCCTCTAGTTGATAAAAAATATGCCTGACTTGTGTATAAAACTAAAGGACTAAAAACATTTTCACTGCTTGTATCTTGCTCTCCATATCCATAAAACAGAGCTTCCAATTTCTCATCTTTTGTATTCTCTTTTGTTTAGTCTCTTTCCACATATCCTTAGCTGCCATAACAGAATCCTTTTCAAGACATATTTCAAGTACTTCATTTTATCATGTCCCCATAAATATGGGTATTGCTGAACCAATTTGTATGTGGGTACATAGTTTACAGCTATTGCCTTTGTTTTGAATTCATTAGTTTTGTAACAAAAAAAGACTTGAAACTGAATTAGAATGTTCCACAACAATGAAATGTTCTTTTCTGGTTTTATCAGGTAAAAAATAGTGTCATCTGCAAATAAAGCCAACTTTAATCAGTTTACAGGAGCTGCTCAGAGTTTGACATTATTAGCCTGACATCTGAAGTGCATCAAAGAAAATCAAAGGTATCCATTGAAATTTTCAACAAATAAGTCAAATTTAAGTCTGTTTTTGTACTCATGTACTGTATTTCACTGACCTGTTGCTTCATTTTTACTGCTTTTTGCTGCTGCGACTGATTTATTCTGCACTTTTTATACTTGCTTCTTCTGCCTTAAATAGCATAGGCTAGATTCAGACTTATTGAATCTTGACTGTTTGGTGTCTCTTGAGCACTAAAGCCAGCCATATTTCATTGAGGGCCTCTCAGGACCCACCTGAGTTGGAATTGTTGGAATAAGGGCTCTGTAAGGGACTTTCCTATTGGTAGATTGTGTTAGAGCTGTTTAAATTCACTTGTATTTAAGCACCGTGTTTGTGTGTAATTGCACACCATGCAACAGGGGTTAACAGTGCCTTGTATAGATGCAAATGCCTAGAATCATTTGATTCCCTAAACAGCACTCAGTCTGAGGCTTCCCTGTTGCTCTTCAGGCAACTTGGTTGCACACCGTTGCACTGTAGGTAGCTCAGCTAAGCAGTAAGTAGGATCGCTCCACTTTCTTCGCTGATTCTATATAGATTTAAGTTCCCTTGTTAATCCCAGAGTAATAGCTGATCTTTTGCCCTCACACAAACTAGGAATTGCCTACTGCTATGGACAGTCAGTTTCCCAACATTTCTACAGCCAATCTGATTGACATGGGCATCATGAGGTAATGTAGCAATTGCCTAGTGTATGCTGACAGCCACCTTCTCCTAAAGCAAACAAATAACAGTATGTGAGAGATGTCACTATACCATAAAACTTGACTCAGTCTTCTCACATAACAATAAACAAGACATCAAAAAGGTTGTCAGCGCACACACCTCTTCACTTTCACAAGACAAAATCAAGACACATAAACCCACATACACGGAGGTACTCACCAAGAGCTTACAAAAAACAGAGACCTCCCAAGCACAAACAACCTTCACATACTGGTACACAAACAGAATGCACAAGTACACATAACAACACATACATATCAGTATCTCAGCAATTAAGCCCCTAAGGAAAAACACTTCAAAACTGAATGCCCTGATCATAGGCGACTCAATAGTGAGACACACAGATGTCTTTCTCACTAGGTTGGACAAGGAGAAGGACATGGTCAGCTGCCTGTCAGGTGCTGGGATCTGTCAAGTCATGCATGCACTCAAGTCACTCAGCAGCAGTTACAGTTATGACTCTGTCATAGTATATGTTGGAGTGAATGACTTGAGGCATACCTCTCTGGACTATATGAAGACAGACATGATATAACTCTCAGATTATGTGTGCCAGGCAGGTATGTCCCCAGCCCTAAGAAGTATTCTACCTTCACTTAGGATGATGCCACAGTACAGACAAAAAATTATTGACTTCAACAATTGGGTTAGCTGCTGGTGTCACTCCAAGGGGATCCAGTATCTGTCAGCCTGGGAAGACATGGTCAACAGACCTCGATGGCTTTGCCAGAGATCACCTTTACCTGTCTCCTCAAGGCTTTAGGATATTGACAAATATGCTTGCCTCCCCCATAGAGCCTTTTTTAGGCTATGTCACAACAATAAAGCTTCTGACATAAAAAAAATATTCTAGAGACAAACTTAGGGTCATACTGCTTAATGCTAGGAGCCTAAACAGTAAGCTGCAGTCCCTTGAAGCACTCCTCACCTTGGAAGATGCTGATGTCTGTGCAGTCACTGAGATTTGGTTCAAGATCACAGGAGCACCCTGGCCGTGCAGGACTACAATGTCTTCCACATGTTCAGACCCCAAAACAAGCATGAAAGGACCAAAGGTGGAGGTGTATCATTTTCATTAAATCCAAATACACCTCTTGATTGGTGAAATAGTATGACTCCCTTGAGCTACTCCAGGTCCAAATAACTATAGGTAAAACACCCTACCACATCATAGCTATAGGCCCCCCATGAACCAGGAGAAACACACCGCCTACCTGGACTTGCTTGAAATTCTCAGTATACAGCCAAATACCTTGATGGGAGACTTCAACTATTCATTCATCAATTGGGTGACTTACAGGAGCGCAAACACAATTGCACTAAGGTTAACGGACTCTGTTAACTCAAATGCAATGGAAGAGCTAGTCTTGCAACCCCACAAGGGGTTCAAATGTCCTAGACCTCATACTCACCAACATGGGGAGGGTTACTGCACTACCCTGAGTGTGCTGCCCTCCCTAGTTAAGTCAGACTATAAATCTGTCTTGTTTGAAGTAAAGGTCAGACCTGACACCCCCACAGGAGCAAAAAAGAAATGAAAAATTTCTCCAAAGCAAACTATTGCCTCCAAAGCAATGGTATAAATGGTTTCAAAGCCCCTGCTAACACATGCAACAATGACTCCTGTGTAAAAAAATACACAAACACTCTATACAGCCAGTTAAGCAAATGTATTGACTTGGCTGTACCTGACAGGACTAAAACCAGGTTCTCTGTTAAAAACAAGCCACCCTGGTGGACTGTAAGTATATATAAGTTATAGAACAAAAGAAAGAAATTGATATCTAAGAACAAGAAGAAACATAATCAACAAAGAAAGATTACCCTACACAGCCAAGCAAATAAGAAACTTTGTAAAGTCCTCTAAAGCTAGTTATGAGACTAGACTGGCATCCCTGGCTAAAGACAACCATAAGGCATTTTTAGCTACATCCATAACCTCAAAGGGAATACCCAGCTGTGTGCCAAACTTATAGAAGATGGCATCACTCAAACTGAACCTGAAATAATTGCCAACCTGCTAGCTGACAAATTTAGCAACAACTTCACCCCCCTGTCCCCACCAGCTGTATTCCATAGTATTCTCCATGCCTGTCGTCTACAGATTATCTCCAAAGAACAAGTCATTCAAGCACTCTCCAAGGCCAAGAATACAGCTTTCATGGGACCTGATAGCATCCCAGGCTGCATACTAAACAATCTAAAACAAGACCTAGCAGAACCACTTAGCTGTCTCTTTAACCACAGTCTGAGTACTGGTTTGTGCCAGAAGACTGGAGAACAGCAATAGAAAACCCTTGCCCAAGAGAGGTCCATCAACCAACCCTGGGAACTATAGACCCATTAGCCTGACCAGTTTTATCTGCAAGGCCATGGAAAGAATCATCATGGACAGTATCAAGCAGGACATAGGCAACCTTCAAATTCTTGACCCAACCCAGTTTGGTTTCATTAAGGGTAGATCTTGCTTATTAAACCTGATCAATTTCTTTGAAAAAGGCACCAAAGCCCTGGATGAGGGGAAAACGGTACACACCACCTATCTTGATTTAGTCAAGGTGTTTGACACAATTCCCTGCTCAGGGTTCATTGAGAAACTCTCCCAGCTGAGTATTAATCCATTCATCACTTGACAAGTAGCAAACTGGTTCACAGATTGAAAACACACTGTTAAAGTTGGGGAATCCACTTACACCAGTAGACCAGTTAGCAGCGCACCACAAGGATCTGTACTAGTCCATCTACTGTTTGTGATCTATTTTTCTGAAGTTCAGTCAAAAGTAGATGGCCTATGGCTCACCACGTTTGCAGACGACTGTAAACTGGGTGCTATCATAGATTGCTGTTTCAGCTATCAACGATATCAACAAATTACAGAAGGGACTAGCACAGACAAATAATTGGTGCCAGGGCCACGAACTGAAACTTAACACAAACAAATGTCAAAAGAGATAGCTCTTGCCATTTATAGTATAGATAGCACCCCTCTAAGCTCAAACACAGTAGTGTGAGACATGGAAACACAGGTTGGTAGCAATCTAAGCTTCAATCACCATGTGTCTATAGTAGTAAGGAAAGCCATCTACACTGCACATCTCAAAAATAAGGGGATTGCATCTAGGTCCATGGAGGTCAAATCTCCACTGTACTCAACCCTTATCAGACCACCAATTGAGTACAATGCTCCCTTCTGTATGTACCTCACCAGACACCTGTAGCAGCTGGAGAGACCACAGAAGTTTCTAACCAGAGAATTCAAGGCCTCCAAGACATGACCTACATGGAAAGAATGAAAGCCCTATCACTGTACTCTGTGTCCTACAGGCTACTGAGAGGTGACCTGTACCTGGCATGCAGAGCAGTCTCTGACCCAGCCCTAATGGAAATACTGCACATCCACAAATCAAATGGGATGAGAGTCACTCCTTCAGAGATATCATCCTAGCCTGTGACATTAATAGAACTTGTGGTAGAGTCAGATATGTCTCCCAGAGATTGCCGCTCCTCTGAAATAAGCTCCCACTTCATGTGAAGCAGAGCTCCTCAATGACCCTGTTTAAGCACAACCTTGACAACTGGATAGGAAACTGCAAATTCACCCAGGGGTGACACCTATGGCCCTCATGGACAGGGAGGCTCGGTGCTGGTCATAGATTTACCTCTGCAAACAACGGCCATCTAAGTATGGTCAGCAAGAATACTCTGGGTTTATTACATGACTAAGTTTTTAAAAGTCCTAGAGCCATTAGCCTAGTAGCCTCTTATGAACCTATGGACCTATAAAAGGCTTCAGAAAAAAAGACTAAGAAAGTGGTAATATAGAATGAACATAAAAACCATGGAACATTTTTTCTTCTAGCACTAAATAACATTCTACACAACTATGTTCCTAGTCAGTCATTAAAATCCAAAGACCAAAAACTCCTGTTTGTCCACAAAAATATCAAATTTGCTGGGCATTGTCTGTACTTGTACCATGTTGCTAAGGCCTGTAACGCCTTATCTCTCTCCATCAGGTCAATAACCGCCCTCCCTCCCATACTTTAAAATCATTCTGAAAGACTTCCTAGCCAAAAGCTGGCTCTGTTCTTGCTCAGCAGCAGTCTAAACTATATCTTTAAATTTGAAAAAATACCTATTCATATCATACATCTACTTACTGTCCCTTCTTCACTCACTTCCTTACTTCTATCAATTTCTCTCCCCTGGATTTCTCTCTAAATATATCATAAGCCTGCTTTTCTCTCACCTCGTATTGCAGTTTCTGTTTTGTATTATACTAACTTACTTTTTATTTCTCTATAAACTGGCTACAATTTTCTCTAACTATTAAATTGTTGTAATATAACTAGTATCTATTCTTAACCAATGTTTCCATATTATGTCTAATTTGGTATAATTATTTAAACTGTATTTGTTTTTTGTATTATTTTTAAAGACTGTAAAATTATTATTCTTAAAATATTTTTAATACTTTGAAGCTTTTCTTCCTGGGCCACTGATGAAAATGGACTCCTACCATGTCGGACTTTCTTGATAATTAAATGTCAGTAAATAAATAAATAAATTCTACAGAAAAACAAAAGGTTATAGAAAAACATAGGAAGTTTCTGGACTGTATGGCATTATAACAATTAGGACTGTGAAGCCCTCTGAATCTATTAAGGGACAAGGAAGGTTCTCCTGGGCTTACTGTTATGAATGACACTACTCATTTGCAGGATAATGGAGTTCAAAGTTGGGATTCATATACATGCACTTCAGGGCAGTGGATGAGAGTCAGTCTTGTTTTCAAAATACCAGTGATTGACATTAATTAATGGAATCACTAGTGTGCAACTACCTGGCTTTTTCACAGGCAGATGAATTGACAGTAGACTGTGGATTTCCCCTTTTCCCTGTCATGGTGTGCCTTGGATATGGTATATGTAAGGGGAGGGTGTGTGGAGGTGCAGTCGTCCACATGGGTGGGATAATGACAGTTACTCCATCACAAAAAATATATTTTTTTCACTGATTCTGTCTCTCATGTACGATTGCTATTGTGTGAGGTCATCACATGAGTCAAACACTTTGTAATAGGGCTCTGTGGGTGACGTGTAAAGCAGACTGACAATACAGTGATGAGCAATATAAACACTAGGAACCAAGCAGGGATATACGGCTTGAGTAAGCAGATAGATGTACTTTAGGGAAGTATATGAAAGTGAAGCACATCATCATACATGTAGTAGGGCAAAGTAGCAATCTTGTGCTCCTTTGCGTGTGCCTAGTAAGAACACATATGACAGCTGTAGTAGGTAGTATGACTAGGTGCCTGCTGTGGCAAGTTGCAAATATACACTGTACAACAACATAATGTAGATGGAAAAGACTAGCCAGCTGGGCATTTTATTGGTTCCATGAAGGGGGGATACAGCAAAGCAGAAAAAGGGATTCAGCAATCAGGGGAACACATGGTTGGAACATATAAGGAGAAAAGCAGGTAGGAAGAGGAGGTAGGGCACCTTTTTTGGAGGATGAGATACCATATATATTATCTATAAGGAGAAAGAGAGATGGGGTAGAAAAGAAGATAAGGGTGAAAGATACAAACAGGAGAAAATGTAGGGTAGGGTAGAATAAGCAGTGAAGGCACACAAACTCACATAAAACAAGACATACAGACAGACAAGGGGTGTATTTACACATCCTAGGAGGAAGTGATATGGTATACACACAGACAGAGGGCAGACACATGGCTGGGGATAGGGTTTGGTATGAGAAGCATAGCAGCTGCTGACTAGCATAATGGATAGTTACTGGGTGCGAGTGGCCTGTACCATGGGCCCTACCTGCCAATGGTGACCCAATGGCATAGACCAGCTGGTTCAATAAATGTGAAATCTACTGCAGGAGGGGTTCATGTGCAGAGAGACAGTGTCAATTCCCAGCCACCGCTACTACGCATCTCTAAAATGTCCCTGTAGGTAGAATGTTAAGCTTTACACATACATTGGTTTCCACAGTTGAGTTCATAAGTTCTGGTTACAATATTCTGGCCATCAGGCTGTATAGGCACAATGAATTCTCAAAATGTGGATTATAAACCTCTGGACCAACCCATTTATCTAGTTTATTCTTAAAGACAGTTAATGTTTCAGATATTCTTGTACGAAGTGGAAATTTGTTCCATAGTATGTTTTTTTCTATATTATGCATGATCCTCTTGTGGTAGTCTTAAATACATTTATTTTAAACATAGAATTATCATGTCTATGATTTTTAGTATTACCATTTATTTTTAAATTCAATATTGCTTGTAACATTTCATTTTTATATGCATTATATGCTAATATTAACTTTTCCCTGAAACAGCAATAACGAACTGTGAAAAGTTCTAACCTTTGGCAGCTTTCTATATATATATGCAATCTTTCAAAGTTATTATTTTCTTCATATTTTCTCTGTACGGATTCTATTCTGATTAATTATCCTTTACTGTAAGTACAGAAAGCATTATTATATTACAGAATAGGACTAGTATATGTTTTATATAATTTAACCATATACTTTTCTTGTCTTAAAGAGATACTTTTTATTAACAGACCTAGCTGACTATTTTTTGTTTTCAATATGGTCTGATTAACATGATTTCAACAAGGCCAGTTAAATATTATTATGTCCAGACCATTTATCCATTTATATCCATATACTATTAGTGGCTGTTCTAATATTTATATATATATATATATATATATATATATATATATATATATATATATATATATATATATATATATATATATATATATATATATATATATATATTTTACCAAAAGTGCATAATGTTAGACTTATTCCAGCTAAATCAATTTCCAGATTCCTCAGCCCATCTTGCTGCTTCAACCAAATAACTATTCAAATCACTAAAGTCATTTGCATTTGTGATAGTGAATCCATGTTTGCAGTCATCTGCATACTTTTCCACCCGGTATTTATTACATGTTGGAATTGTTGCAAAGAGTATATTAAATAATAGAGGGTCCAGTTATAGGAAGTCCATGTATTCATCCAAATCCTGTTTATGGGCCGTACAGATCAGCTAATGCCTATATTCCTCAGTTCATGTGAAAACAGTCCAGGTGATGCAGGTCCATCACCTTATACAGTGTTATCCTGTACTACTACCGTTTCTTTTGTCAGCAGCTACCACCACAGCACAGTCCTGAGTGCCTTCTAAGTGTGCTTACATTAACTAAGTGCTGCTTTGGGGACTGTCACCAGGTATAGCTCTGCAGGATTTGGAGTGCTTTTTGCCATTCTCTTCAGATAGAACTACTTGTGTGACTTAATGCTAGATGACTATGAAACATGACCTGCTTTCACTCACCCTGATTTGAATTTCGTTATGTACCCATTAGACTTTGCTGCTTCATTTGCATGTTATTATAGACTCATTTACATACCTTCCTTTCTTCACCATCTTGCTGCCTTTAAGTGTTACCTGGTTTTATGAATCACTGCCTTAGCTGCACATTCTCACTTTCAGCACAAACCTACACTGCATATATGCAACTCAGTTATGAGCACCAGCCCAGGCTCATCAACTGACTTTCCTAGAGTGAAGCCCAAACTAATTCCTCTACTCTTTTTACTTGACACATTACCTTAACGGAATCTAAAGCAGACAATAGATATCTCACTTGAAAGGAAAAAGTCTTCAAGATTCGGAGGGGGAAGTTGAAGAAAAAGTAAAAAAAAAATTGGGGGGAAAAAATGAGAAAAGAAAACTTTCCCTCCCAGAAATGTCAGTCCCCAGGTGAAAAAAACAAAACTGAAGATATTGGTGAATAAAGGTCAATAAAATCCACAGCGGCATGCAATATTAAAAGCAAGCACTCAAGTACCAAGGTTGTACTAAAAACTTTTTTATTCAACCAAAGAACAAAGGGTAAGTGCTTTCATAACTTGTGCTGCTTCTTCAGACCAAAAACAAACTACTTTGCTATCATACAGTTTAAAAAACATTCAGAAACACAGGTTAATACGAGGTTACTAGGCTATTGGCCCTAGACCCTTTACAAGCCCAGCCTTGTAATACCCATGTTCCCTAATTGACCTTTGTTAGATGGTTCCCTAATTGGCCATTGTTAGATGGTTTGATTGTTTGCTGTGTTAGATGGTTTTATTAAGAATGATATGTTATTTGAAATCAGAAGTGAAAAAGAGAGATATTATAGGATAGGCTCAGATATAGATGCCAAATGTATTTCACTTAAACAAAGAAAGATTGATAAATTGAGGAGGGACATGGAAGATTATGAAAATGATGTTAGTTACCCAAAGCCACCCTCTGCAATATGGGAGCATAACGGGAGGGTGAATAATAACAACAAGGGCAACAACAGAAATGATTTTAGAGTTTTTTCCAACAATTCCTATGACAGGATGGACTATGATTCTGAATTTCCTCCATTAATGAATGAAACACCGCAACAAGGTAATAATAAACGCTTTCAAAATTTTCAGCAGAGGGGAGGGAGAAGAGGGAGAGGGAGGTATTAGTTAATTCTTTATACACCCTTGCCCCAACCCCTATTTCTTCCCCTACTCAGAACACGATCCTTGCAGCCCAACCCGTAGTACGTCAAGAAATGGATGAAGGAATATTACAAACAGGTACTACTTTTTCATTATACAATTTCTCTATTTATAATTTTAGCAACATTTCCATCAATAAAATTCACTTTGATGTTCTCAGTAAAGGTTTTAAATATATTCCCAACACCAAAGGTGACATAGTACAAACTATAATAGATATGAAATTGTTTTTGAGAAAAGTGAACTTACAAGTTACTTTACCCCCCAGGGGATCGGATCTTGGTTCCCAGCAACAAGTATTAACTAGAAAAAGTACATTTAACCCACCATACCACCCCCAAATAAGAAACTTGGATTCCGTTTTGGAAAAGAAAATTAGGAAAGAATTTAAATTCAGTAAAAAAGAGAATAACATAACGGAAGAAGAATGTAAGATGCTGAATGAGTTAAGACAGAACAATCAAATAAGGATTATGAAACCTGATAAGGGGGGAGGGGTGGTCATCATGGAAAATATTATCTATGATGGAAAAATGAATACCATCCTAGGAGATGACAACAAATACAGGATAGTCTCTCAGAATGAGGTTCTTTTGGCATACCAGAAAATAGATAACATTTTAAACAATATGCTTATGGAGGGCACTATTGATGTGAAATTGCATCAATTTCTTTACGTACCGAAACCGAGGATACCCATCATCTTTGGTATACCGAAGGTACATAAAAATGTTAGTGACCCCCTTGAGACCTATAGTGGCAGCCGATGGCTCCAAGACTCTCCCCATAGCTAAATATGTTGACATCACAACAAAACATATGTGTAATACCAACAAATACATTCTTAAGGATTCTTGGGACCTATTGAGGAACATTAATCCTGAATTATTAACTAATGACCTACTTTTTGTGACAATAGACGTCGTAGACTTATTTTCATGTATACCCCATGATGAAGGGATGAGGTTTTTTGAGGATATGGTATTTTTGGATAATAAACTCACACATTCAGAGAAAGTAGCAGTTGTTGAATTAGTTGAAGTAGTATTAAGGAACAATTTCATTGGATTCAATGATGAATACTATCACCAAATAAGTGGTGTAGCAATGGGTGCGGCTTGCGCACCCACTTATGCTAACATCGTATTAGCAGCATGGGAAGCGAATTTTGTTTTGAATTCTGGGTATGAGCAATATTGGACGCTTTATAGGCGTTTTTTAGATGATATAGTCATTTTTTGGAAGGGGGGTGTTGAGAAATTTTTAGAGTTTTTTACTTATCTTCAAAACACCACCAATTTTTTAAAATTTACATACACTATGTCCACTGACAGATTACAATACTTAGATGTAGAAATATATAAGAATGGGAATAATACGGACTTTGAAACTAAGGTTTTTAGAAAAAGCACCTTCTGCAATTCATTTTTACATTTTACTAGCGCACACCCCCCACATTGCAAAAGGAATATTGTTAAAGGACAATTTGTGAGGGGGTGTCGCATGACTAGTAAAAATGAGGATTTTGCCAAGGAATGTAACACACTAGAAGGAATGTTTTTAGCTAGGGGCTATCCACAAGAATTCATTTCCAATATTAGAAGGGAAGTGGAACTGAACAGACCTACAAAATTCCAGCCCATTAAGGGCAAAGGACTTATCTGTTCAGACATCAACATTCCACCACAGGAGAAAATTAATAATATTAGGGATAAGGAGGAACACCAGTATAAATCAGCTTTGGTTATGGAATTTAATTCATTTAATACTGAAGTGAAAAAGATTTTCCAGAGGGAATGGACTAATTTCATTTCTTTTTCTGATCTTCAGAACATTAATAAGAACATGCCAAAAATAGTATACAAAAATGGCAAAAGTATTAAAAAGTTGCTAGAACACAACAAATGGAATACCAGAGAAGACTCTTGCAATATGGCCATACCTGACACAAGGTACGGAACATTCCAGTGTGGTCATTGCAACCAATGTCCATATATTAGTAATAAGGCTAAGGTTGCCATAACAGCAAGGGATTGCAACATAAATGCAACAGGTCACTTCAATTGTGATTCTCAAGGTGTGGTATACGTAGCTCTGTGTTCACAATGCAATTCCTACTATGTAGGAAAAACAGAAAGAGCATTGAGGAAGAGAATCTACGAACACATCTACGAAATATCTAAGAAAAAAGAAACAAATGCTCTATACAAGCACACATTAGTTTATGGAATTCTAGTTTTTCTTTCTTTGTGGCAGAACAGGTCAAAAAAGAAACAAGGGGAGGCCTGTGGGAGGAAAGACTAGAATCCAAAGAGTTGTGGTGGCAGATTTTTTTGGAAGCGACAAGCGATCCAGGGCTGAATGATCATATATCTCTAAGCTCAGTACTAAAATTAAGAGCAGCTAGAATTTAGATGAATTTCAGCAATAGCCTAGTAAGAACAGCAGATGGTGCTATTTTAACCATGATTTTTTTAGTGAGTAAAATAAGGGGAATGAAATATTTACTGAACAACAAGATTTTAACTATTTATTTAAATATTTATTGATTCTTTTACAGTTTTTAAAGTTTTAGTATTATCACAAACAAATGGTTTTTAAACATATTAAACAACATGAATTGTATATTTATTGTGATGAGCATCAAAGTGTTTTTTTCTTTCCTTAATCAGTTTTTTTGAGTCAATTTTCATTAATTAGTTAATGGGATTATTAAGCAATGGGTTTTATTGGTTGCTTTCAACCACATGAATGTATAAAATGTGTTTTTTTTAAATGAATGGTTGTCTGATGAAGTCTTACAGTTTTATGTAGACGAAAACGCACTCTGATCTTTTAATAGCGTTTACGTTTTATCTGTGTTCTACATTGGTTTTGTGAATAAAATCCTTGTGTTCGACTGTTGGAGGACTGTTTCCTTGCTTTTGGATTATTGGTACTTGACACATTACCTTAACGGAATCTAAAGCAGACAATAGATATCTCACTTGAAAGGAAAAAGTCTTCAAGATTCGGAGGGGGAAGTTGAAGAAAAAGTAAAAAAAAAATTGGGGGGAAAAAATGAGAAAAGAAAACTTTCCCTCCCAGAAATGTCAGTCCCCAGGTGAAAAAAACAAAACTGAAGATATTGGTGAATAAAGGTCAATAAAATCCACAGCGGCATGCAATATTAAAAACAAGCACTCAAGTACCAAGGCTGTACTAAAAACTTTTTTATTCAACCAAAGAACAAAGGGTAAGTGCTTTCATAACTTGTGCTGCTTCTTCAGACCAAAAACAAACTACTTTGCTATCATACAGTTTAAAAAACATTCAGAAACACAGGTTAATACGAGGTTACTACGCTACTGGCCCTAGACCCTTTACAAGCCCAGCCTTGTAATACCCATGTTCCCTAATTGACCTTTGTTAGATGGTTCCCTAATTGGCCATTGTTAGATGGTTTGATTGTTTGCTGAGCAAATCTATGATCAGCACTCGCTGCCCCTGTCCATGAGGGACATAGGTGCCATCTCAGTGGTGAATTTATGGTGTCCTATTCAGTTGTCCAGGTTGCACTTAAATAGGGTCATTGAGGAGCTCTATTTAACTTGAATTGGGAGTTTATTCCAGAGCAGTGGCCGTTTCTGTGAGACATATCTGTCTAGCATGTGTTGTTTAAGTCACAGGCTAGGTTGAGATCTCTGGAGCGAGTGTCTCTTGTCCCATTTGATTTGTGAATGTGCAGCATTTCCATTAGGGCAGGGTCAGGGACTGCTCTGTAGGCCAGGCAGAGGTCACCTTTCAGTGACCTGTAGGACACAGAGTACAGCAGCATGGCTTACAGTCTTTCTATGTAGGTCATGTTTTGGAGTCCCTGAATTCTCTTGGTCAGGAACCTCTGTGGTCTCTACAGCTGCTGCAGGTGTCATGCTGAGGTACATGCAAAAGGGAGCATTGTACTCTGTTAGTAATCTGATGAGGGTGGTGTACAGAGGAGTTATAACACCCTTGGTCTTGGATGCAATGCCCTTACTTATGAGGTGTGCAACGTAAAAGGCTTTCCTTACCACTGTGGACACATGGTGATTGAAGTTTAGACTGCTGTCAACTTGTGTTCCCAGGTCACACACCTCTGGGTTCAAGCTCAGGAGCATGCTGCCTATATTGTAATTTACAGGGGCTACCTCTTTGCCAATGGGGACAATGATGCACTTTTTTGCATTTAGTTTTAGACCGTGGCTTTGGCACCAGTCATTTGTCTGTATTAACCCCTCTTGTAATATGCTAATATCTTTAGGGGACTCAATGATTGCTCCTAGTTTGCAGTCATCTGCAAACGTGGTAAGCAACAGGCCATTTATTTCAAATGGAATTCCGAGAAATAGATTCCAAACAGTAGAGGGGCCCAGCACAGAGCCTTGTGGTACCCCACTGATAACTGTTCTACTGGTGGAGGTGGAATCCCCAAATTTGACAGTATGTGGAACTTTCTCACTGTCAGGCTGGAGAGAAGGAAAAAAGAAAGGAATATGAATAGACCAATTAAGGGACAACTCATTGACCACCTTGGGCATAAAAGAAGGATTAGTATGAAGAGACACCCTGTCTCTATGAAAAACTAAAAAAGGAGGAATAGCCATGAGAGCCTGATGTTCAGACACTCTGTTGGCTGAAATGAGATCCAAAAGCAGAACAGTCTTCTAAGTACAATGTTGCAAGGAAGCTGAAGAAGCGGACTCAAAAGGAGTCTAGATGAATTCCTCAAGTGCTGGACTGAGGTCCCAAGAAGGCAGAGTAGGCTTCCTGAGAGGCCTGATATGAAGGACACCTTTAAAGAATTGCTTGACCTCAAACCTAGAGGCTAGAGAAGGATGCAAGGGCAGACAAGCAGACATTTCTGATAAATGAGCTTTAATTGAAGAATATGCCAACCCAGCATGGAACAGGTCACACAAATAAGAGAGAACCAGAGGAACCTCCACAGATAGGGGATCCTGATGGCAAGAGAGGCACCAGACAGAAAATCTTTTCTATTTGGACATATAGGATTTTCTGGTAGCTTGTTTCCTGGCCTCCTGCAGAACCCAAAGCATGTCCTCAGAAAAGAGGTGCCTAAAAGGGATCAAAACCCTATCACTCACAGTGTCAGTTTAAGAGTGGGCAGGTGTGGATGACAAGAGTTCCCTTGTCTTGTATCAGAAAATCTACCTGGTGAGGTTACTTATGGTAATTGCCCCTGGCCAATTGAAAGAGAAGGGGGAACCAATGCTATCTGGGCCAAAATGGAGTCACCAGCAATATTTCTGGAAAGTCCTGACTGATCTTGTGCAGAACCTGAGATAACAGAAAAAGTGGGAAACTGTATAAAAACATCCCCTTCCAAGGAAAAGACAGGGTGTCCACTTTCCAAGTCAGAGGATTTGGGACTCTGGAACAGAATAGAAGGAAGTTGTCTGCTCAAAGGGAGGCCCACTGATGGATAATGTCCAGGAACGGGAGCGCTACAGAATCCTGAAAGTCCAAAATCCTGAAGACCAAAATCCTGAGACCAAAATCTCAAAAGTTCAAAATATTGAAAACTCAAAATACTGAAAACACACAGATACCAACACTTGCTATATTCCAGCACAAGTACATACAGAAACGAAACACAAACCATATTACTCTTCTCCAAGTATAAGCACTTAGTGTAGTGAAGTGCAATCTCAGAGTTGATATGTTTAAGTATCAGGGGGTGTGGGGGTGCAGCCCCCCCCCACATGGGGGATGCAGGGGAGCTTGCCCCCCCTGCATATAGTTGAAGGGTAATATGTTTCTTTATGTCTTTTGGTCTTTTGGTCTTCAGGATTTTGGTCTTTCAGGATTCTGTAGCACTTCCCTAGGAACATATCTCTGTGCATCCATTCGTGAGCGTGTGTTCTAGACCTGCTCAAAGGGTCTGCCACTAGATTGTGCTCTGAAGGAATGTAAACTGCCTGAAGAGACACTTGATATTGGATAGCTAGATTCCAGACCTGAAGAGCCAGGCTGCAAAGGAGATGGGACCTTGTGCCTCCTTGCTTGTTGACCTACCACATCACTGTGGTATTGTCAATAAAGGCTTTGAGGGGTTTGGGATGAAAAGTGAATGAAAACCTTGTAGAGCCAAAAACAAAGCTCTCACCTCTTTTATATTGACATGATCTGACCTCTGATGAGTAGGCCAGAGACCTTGGACCTTTAGGGGCCAAAACAGCCCCCCCCCATTTGAGGTATTCATAAAAAGCTCATGAGTGGAATTGGAGCTTGAAAAAGATTGAGATAGAGTCAACATGAATCCAACACTGAAGTTCAAGCTTGAGACAAGGAAGAAAAGGAACAGGGAACTCCAGGGGTGACAGTGCTGAAGCCACACCGATTTTAGGTATGACTGAAATTTCCTCACATGGAGCCTGGCAAGAAGGAGCATGGGAATGGTGGAAACCATAAATCCCAGGACCCTGAGAAATTCCCTGGCAGCGACAGTAGACAGGGGAAGAAGAGACTGGAAAAAGACCATCAAAGACAGAACCTTTGGGGCAGGAAGAGATGCCAGCCTGGGAATGGTTTGAAGCCTGCATCCAAGGAAAACATGATCCTGGGAAGGCATCAGGACTGATTTCTGGAGGTTTATGGTGAACCCAAGACTGAGTAAAAGACAAATGGTCAACTGGATATCCTGTAACAGACTGCTGGGAGAAGAAGCTTGAATAAGCAGATTGTCTAGATAGGAAAAAATCTGTATACCTTGAAGCCTGCAGAAAGCAATGACAGGGGCAAGACATTTGGTGAATACTCTTGGGGTAGTAGACATCACATGGCAAAGCAAAGAAGTAAAAATGCAAGAAAGAGACAGAGAAATGTAAACATGTCCTGAAAACAGGATGAATGTGAGTGTGAAGTTATGCAGCCTTGAGATCTAGAAACACCAGAAAGACCTGGGGAAGCAGAAGAGGAAACAATGTCTGAAAAGACAGCATCTGAAAAGAAGGGATCTTGAGAAAGGTGCTGAGTAGGGAAAGATCCAGAATTGGTCTACATGTACTCTCCCTCCGAGGAACCAGAAACATCCTGGAGTCAAACAATTTCCCCAACAGGGATGGAAGAATGGGCTGAATGGTTCCCGGATCCAAAAGAGATTGCAGAACCTCTGGGAAATGAGGAAGCTCTTCTTGAGGAGGTTGAGGAATGCCTGAAAATGGAGGAAGGGAGTTCTAAAACCTTGAACTATCCCTGACTGATAATTGAGATAACCCAAGAATCTAAGGTGATCCAGTGCTAATTTGGAAGAGACAAAGAGAGGCAAACAAACAAGGGGACCTGGCTAAGGGGAAGGGAAAGCCAAATGTCAAATAGAACCAGGCTTATCCTGAAAAGAAAGTTTTGGAGAGGAAGGAACCTGAGTAGACTTAGCAGGATGAATACATCTAGAACCCTTCTTACCTTTAGGAGGTTGGTGAGTCTGTCTATGATATGAATAAAGGCAGACTTGGAAGGATAGTTCCTCTGAAAATTAGGAATGGGGAAACAAAAATATGTCTAAGTTCCTACAAGGCTTTACCCTTATCCTGGAGAAACTTAAATATGTCAGCAGCAGCAGCAGTCCCAAAAAGACTTTTATTATCCAGAGGGACACCCAAAAGCTTGGCCTTGATATCATCAGACAAGACCTGAAGATGTAGCAAGGAATAATGCCTCAACACTGAACCAAAGGCAGCAGCATAAACTTTCTTGCATAACCTTTCCATAGCTCAACTATCCTTATCAGAAGGAAGGAGCTCAGTAGATGCAATAACTTATAGTGCTTGTCAGAAGAAACTGAGACCACTGAAAGATCAGCAGAAGGGCATTTATAAAGAAGTATGCAGTCCTCAGGCACCTTGTAGACCCTGTCATTTTTTTTTGGCACAGGAGGCTTAGAGTCAGAAGCTATGGAGGTTGCAGAAAAAGCATCCAAAAAGGCAGCTGGAACAGAAGGGACAGCTGATGTTTTGCACAACTCCATTTGTAGGAGCTCATAGTACCTCTTTTAAATGTCAGAGACCTGTGAACTGTCCCACTTAAAATAGTCAGGACCAAAACCTTCTTAGCAAGGAAGTACTTTGATATGGCATAAAAGACTGCGTATAGTTTTAGATAAGAACCACAACCTTCTCCTTTTGGAAAATTATAAAGAAAAGTAGGGGATTTGTATAAACTTTATCAGAAACTGAGGGTGAAGAAGACAACCATGAATGTGAATCCTCTGAAGAGATGGTCTCTCCCTTTTTAATTTCGCCAAATTATTTGGGTTTCTAATACCATGACAGGAATTGACCCCATTCCTAAGTCAAAGTACAATTAAAGTTCATGAAATTAGTATTGTTTCACTCTTTGATGTCAAAAGTGCTCTTTGTGGCACCCCCAATGTGCCCAGTAATGACTCCCTTTGCAATTCATATTGGGTTACATGTATTGGTAACATATCTAAATATGATTGTAGACCCTTTTATAAGACCTGTCGCTCCTACTACTATTGGAACTATCTAGGTATCTTTCTTCCACATTGCTCTTGTTTCTCCTTGCAAATCCTGATATTTTATGACATTGTGTCTCTCTGTACGCAGGACACTGTAGTCACTGGGTGTGGTGATTTCAATGATCAATGCTACTTTTGTCTTCTTTTTTTGGACCATTATATCTGGTTTTCTAGCATCTGTCTTTTGAACTGTTGGAAATGGATGTAGATATGATGTAGATGTCATCATTTTCTATGAATGCTTTGTGGCTCATGTTTTCATTGTTTTCAGTGTTCAAAATAAAAACAGTAGACTTTAAAAAGAAAGATGCCAGTTCCCCATAAAGGAATGGAATTCTCAAAAGAGAGATCTGTTTACGTCATGCTTAAGCAATTATCTTCCAGTATTTTGCACCAGGTTACCTCACCACTTAGCTAAGGCAACAAATGACTTTTCAAGTCATAGGATCATAGGATCATAGGAAGTTACTAGGCTATTGGCCCTGAGGCCCTTACAAGCCTAGCTAACAATTTAGCCCATGTTCCAACAAGTCAGCTGCCTATGCCACGGTCCAGCAGGGACACAGGTGGAATCCCAGGGTTGTATTTTCTGTACCCCATCCAGTTATCCAGATTACGCTTAAAAAGGGTTAATGAGGTACTCTGCTTGATGTGGAGAGGGAGTCATTTCAACAAAATGGGAGTCTCTGGGACACAAATCCATCCCACCAACAAGTCCTATTGATGTCACAGACCAGGCTGAGGTCACACGTGTGGGTTACTTGAGTTGAGCTTGACTTGCAGATATGGAGCAGTCCCATCAGGACGGGGTCTAGGATTGCTTTGTATGCCAGACAGAGGTCAGCTCTGAGGAGTCTGTAGGAGACTGATTACAGGGACAGGACCTTTAGCCTATCTGTGTAGGGTAGATGTTTGAGGCCCTGGATTCTCCTGGTGAGGAACCTCTGTGGTCTTTCCAGCTGCTGCATGTGCTTTGTGAGGTAGATGCCGAAAGCGGCATTGTACTCAATACTGGGTCTTATAAGGGAAGAATACAGGGATGTTATGACCACCTTGTACCTAGATGAGATACCTTTACTAATGAAATGGGCCAATGTAGAAAGCTTTCTGTACAACAGAGGCAATATGGTGGTCAAAAATCAGTTTGCTATCAACCTGTCTGCCCAAGTCCCTCATGACTGATTGTGTGTTTAGGACCTTATTATCAATGTGATAATTTGTGAGGATGTCAGTCTTCCCAAAGGGGATGATGATGCATTTTTTGGCATTCAATTTGAGGCCATGTTTCTGGCAGCAGTCACTTGTTTGGGTGAGACCTTCTTGGAGGATGTTCACATCACTAGGAGAATTGATGACAGCACCCAGCTTGCAGTCATCTGCAAACTTGGTCAGCCATATTCCACTGGTTTTGGCCTACTCCTCAGAAAAGTATATCCCAAACAGAAGAGGCCCCAAGACTGATCACTGGGTTACACGCTCATTATGGGTCTACTGCTTGAGGTGACTTTGCCTATTATGACGAGGTGGGTTCTATCAGTGAGCCACTTTGCTACCCATCTGGTAACATATGGATTGATGCCAAGATGAGGGAGTTTATTTATTATACCTGAGTGGAGAATAGTATCAAAGGCTTTGGCCAGCCCAAGGTAGTTGGTGTGCACCGTCTTCCCCTTGACCATGGCCTTGGTGACTGTCTCAAAGAAGTCGACCAAATTTAACAGGCATGACCTCTCCTTGACAATACCAAACTGTGTGGGATCGAGTGTCTGGAGGTTGACAATGTCCTTGTTAATGAGGTCTACGATAATCCACTCCATGGCCTTGCAGATCAGGCTAGTTAGGCTGATTAGTCTTTAATTTCCTGGATTGGTGGATGCTCCACCTTTATGCAAAGGGATGACAGTGGCTGTCCTCCACTCAGCTGGGATGAAGCCGGTACTCAGGCTTTGACTGAATAGAGTGCCTAATGGTGCTGCAAGTTTCTGCCTGAGTTCATGCAGGATCCAGCCTGGAATGTTATCAGGTCCCATGGAGGCTGTATTTTTTGCCTTTGAGAGGGCAGTGATGACTTGCTCCCAAGAGATAAGGGGAGGGGCAGGTACTGGGGATGCCTTGTTTTACTGATGGGGGGGACAGAGGGGTGAAGTTTTTACTGAACCTGTCTGCCAGCAGGTTTGCTATATCTACAGCATTTGTATATGTGGTGTCGTTGACCACCAGTTCTGAGCAGATCTGGGTGTTTCCCTTGAGATTGCAGACATATGTGAAGAAGGCCTTATGATTGTCTTTAGTAGATGTGGCCAGCATGGACTCGAAGTTTGCTTTCGAGGATTTCACTAGTGCTCTTATTTGCTTGTTCAGGCTAAGGAAAGATTCCTTCCAATCAGGCACCTGGCCCTTCTTGGTCCTGGACAGCAATTTCTTTTCCTTTTATTATAGAGTTTATTTATTGCAGATGTCCACCAGACAGGTTTACTCTTCCTTGAGGAGGAGGATTTTGTCCTGTCAGGTATTCCTGATTCCATGCAGCTATATAAATGCTCATATAGTACTTTGGTGTAGGTTTGGACATATATGCCAGTTCTTATGGAGTGAAGTCAGTGGAACCAAGGTCTTGTATGCCTTGCCTCCACCTTCTCTGACAGCAAACATTCTTCTAAAAGAGGAAATAGGCAAAATGTTAATCTAATTCTTATCATATCATTCTGTCCAACCTGACCATGGTTCAGTTCTGTAAACCTGATAAATGATAGCAAAGATTTTGACAATACTTCTGATGAGCAAACATCTTTCCTGGCAAAGAGAGAAACTCCACCACTTCATCTTCAGAGCCCTCATTCTAAAAGAATGAAGTATCTCCACTTAATCCCCAGCAGTCATTTGTTCACTAGTGTGCTTTGGACTGTTTTGAAACAGGCTAAGAGGTCTAATATAATTCTATCCCTCCAATTGGACCAGATACTCCACCCAGAGTTAAATATGATGATTAATGTAGCTGATGTCTCTGTTCCTCAAGTACTACAGTGTTTTGTATATTGGTTTACTACAGGGCTGCCTTACTCATCTGTTAAAGAACACTCTTCAGCCGTATGTGCAAATGTAGAGTATTTTATCTTCCAACACTACATTTAAACAACTCCTAAAGGATATATTACATTGAAGCTCTCCTAGACAATAGACATCTACTATCTCCAGCTTGAGATACTAATTTTATAACAAAGATGACTTTACCATCATGTACACTAATCAGTTTTAGTGAACTTACTTAGAAAAACATTATTTCTAGTGACTGTTGATTCTAGCCAAAGTATTTCTAAGTTTCAGGCTCTAATGAGTAAGGAGCCTGGCACAGTCATCCAGAAGGAAAGGGTTCTGTTTAAGAACAATTTCCTCTTTTATGCCAAAGATGGTCTGTGAATTTATCAGGAATCGATCTGTTCAGCTTCCAGTTTTTTGTCCCAAATAGGAAAATAAAGGAGAAAAAAATTCTGCACTACATGGATGTTCCCTGGTAACTTACATATTGTGTACTTAGACAAGCTCATTTGTTCTTTGTTTCTTTTAAGAATGGGAAACAGGACTTTCTAGTAACAAAACAGATAATTTCAGAGTGGTTAGTTAAATGCACCATTTTCTGCTATAATAATCAAAGCTAATTATTTCTCGGAAAGGTCAGAGCTCATTATGTGGACCAACATCTCCCACTGCAGCCCTTTTTCATGAATGTTCATCCATTCATGCTTGTCAAACATGTTTTTTCCACCACTTTATTGAATCATCATTTGTGACACAGGCAAATTTACATTTATACAAAAGTAATCAAATTGTATTAAATTAACATTAGCAAACATACTTCACATATATTGCTATATATCATATAACCTAAGCAACATTACATAAATTATTCAATTCCTGCCCCTTTTTTAAATAAGAAACATCTTTATTAAACCATTACTCATGACATAAGCAATCATACATTTATATAAATGAAAGCAAACCACAACAACACAATCCTAGTTGCAAGCGTTTTATATCACAAACAATACTGACACTCCCAGCTGCAAACATTATGCATCACTTATAATCTACCCAATCATTTTCACTCATACATTACATAGCTTATTTAAGTCTTGCCTTCTTTTAAACCATATTCCTCCCCTCTATGTATCATTCCCACAATTCCCATTTTTTTTCCTACAAAGTTTGCGTCCACACTTTTCTAAAGATCTCAATTCCAGTAGTTTTATCTCTGTTACTATATTCATAACTTCTAATATAGCTGGTTTAGATTCTGATTTCCATTTTCTAGTAATTGCTTTTTTGGCAACCACCATAATTAGACACAGCAAGGCCTTACCATGTGTAAGCAATTCTGATTCTGTATCACAGCTAAGAAAAATCATCTCCTTCGTCACGCCAATCTGCCCACCCAGCATTTCCAACAGTGCATCCAGCAGGAAATCCTTAAAGTCCACGGACCCGCCGCACACCCAGAAAATATGTTCTCAAACACCTCTTTCTTCCTCATCACACCTCCAACATTTTCTGTCTACTTGAGGAAAAATTCTCTAGAGTCTACTTGGGATATAAAAATATCTGTGTAAACATTTCCAAGAAAAAAATCCTAAATTGTCTAGATTTTGTTGCATATTTGGGAAACATGCATATATCATCCCATTGTTTCTTTGTGAAATGCTTTTCCAATCTCTCTTTCCAATCCTCTCTAACCTCCTCTGATTGATTCTTATAGTTAGCATGCAATATTTTATACGTTCTACTAATTATTCCTTTTTAATGGCAGCTTCTGTTCTAGATTCTACTAAAAACTTTACCAGTGCTGGTCTTTCATTTAGGATCCTCCTATTTCTTTCTCTTTACCTATATTCTGATACCAGTCCCTGATAGGGAAGGTAATCTATAACCTGAAGTCCAAATAAATTCTTGGCCTCTTCACATTCTATTACCTTTCTCTCTCTAGTTATTTGCTCCCAGTACCTTGGTTCCTTTGCCAGTTTTCTGCAATAAATTCCAGCCCACTCTTGCCTATTGTCTATATCCATAATTGCAGTCATCCCTATCGGCAAAATCTCCTTTCTTCATTCCCGTGTTGGCTTAGGTCTTAGAATACTTTCTGTTACTTTATGGATATAATATTTTGTATGATTGCTGTTATTCTCCTTAAAGGCCTGCATCCAAAACCCCAGTCTCTCCTTGTTTATTGAGCTCCCCCCCGTTTCAACATCATCCCTTTCCACTTTCAATTATAGTTTTCTGCTTGTGCTATGCATAGGAGCCTTAACTGTGTAGCTTTGAAATACCCCTTGAAATTGGGTAATCCCAATGGACCCTGTTTTACCAGAAGAATCAGCTTATCCCACTTGATTCGTGACGTCTTCCCCACCCAGATAAAGTCCTTCAGCACTTTATTAATTGATATCCACAACTTTTCCTCTGGTTGATAAAAATATGCCTGACCTCTGTATAAGACTAAAGGGACTAAAAACATGTTGACTGCTTGTATCTTACTATTCATTATCTATATAACAAACCTTCCATTTTTTCAGTTTTTGTATTATCTTTTGTTTAGTCTATTTCCACTTATCTTTACCTGCCACGCCAGAATCATTTTAATCCATACTCCTAAATATTTCATTTTATTATGTCCCCATAAATATGGATATTGCTGAACAAATTTGTGTGTGTGGGGGCATAATTTACTGCTATTGCTTTTGTTTTAGCTTCATTCATTTTGTATCCCGAAAAGCTCTGAAACTGTTTCAGAATGTTCCACAACACTGTAATGTCTCTTTCTGGTTTTGTCATGTATAAAATAATATCATCTGCAAATGTAGCCAGTTCTTCTTGACTACCATACCAACTATATCCTTGAATTTCTGAGTCCCTTATTTTCTTTGCCAGTAGTTCGAAATATAATGCAAATAACAAAGGGGAAAGAGGACACCCCTGCCTGGTTCCTCTGCTCAAGCAGAAATTATCACAGTGGACCCACCCACTTTAATTTTTGCCTCCGATTCCTAATATATCCTCCTAATCAACCTTATAATTTTTTTTTCAGGAAGTGCAAATGTTTTTATTGCACTGCTCATAAAATCTCAGCTCACTCTGTAAAATGCTTTCTCTGCATCGAGACCCACCAATAACAATAGCATCTTCTTACATTCTGCTTCCTTCTGGATCATCAGTGTTCTGTTAATGTTGTCAGATATTTGCCTCCCCTTCACAAAACCACATTGATCCATATCTGTCAATTTTGGCATTACTTATGTCATTCTTTTACCCATTACAGACATGAGCACTTTATAATCATGGTTTAGTATTAGAATGGGTCTGTATGAAGCTGGGTCTAATGGATCTTTACCCTCTTTAGGTATTACAGCTATCATTGCTTGTTTCCAGGATGTTGTTACTTCTCCTACTCTTACAATACTGTTAAACAAACTCTTCCAGATCTTTATCAGCCTTTTTCATCCTAGCTTCCAAACTTACAAAGGAATACCATCTATTCCTGGGGACTTTCCTGTAGATTAGTTATACATTACAATTTTATCTCATCTCCTCCTATCCTAACTGTTAGTAATTGAACCTCATCTACATCTGACTTTGGCATATTTAATTCTTCCATAAACATTTCCATTTGCATATTTTCTTGATTTCCATATTTCTCTGCTTTATACAGAATTTCACAGAATTTCCAAAATATTTCTAATACTTCTACAGGATCTCTTGTTACCTTCCTTGTTATAGGCTTCCTAAGCTTGGTGACAGCCCTTTCTACTTTTGTTTTACCATCACCATTGTGAACTGCATGATTGAGAGTAACACTGTCAAAATACATTGACTACACCGCATCAAATGGGTAGTGTAGTTCGAGTATTTGGGTTCAGAATTTTGAGTGGAGATCGTGGTTCAGTGAGGAACAGGGAATTGACCCATTTTCTCATTGTAGTGTGATCTTGGAGTTGGTATATATACTTTGCAGGGGGGGTGTGGGGGTGCAGCCCCCTGCAAAATAGTAAAATACATGTACCGTTGGCTATAGAATGTCACTGTATGGTAAGCTGCATAGCATGGATGACTGCCGTCACCTCTTGCTGTGTCCAATACATTGAAATATGGGTGTTGATGAATTCAGTTTTGACCTGGCTGCAATTTCGCTGTTCCAGATTCATGATTTAGGGTCAACCATGGGACCAGTCGACCTATGCAGTTTCAAGGTTTCAATAGTAAACCTTACTTTCTGTTGCCATACCAAATATTTTCATAAATTTCTTCAAACATCTAGCCTCCTTTGTTATACTTTCCCTTCTGCACCCTTATGACACATCTTCACTGTTGCAAATCACGTTCTAGTCCACACCTGTAAGTAATATTCCTTGCAGAAAACTGATTATTTCTCACAGAATTTTCTTAAGCAGTTTTAGGTGGAATATATATATATATATATATATATATATATATATATATATATATATATATATATATATATATATAAATAATACATGCCATTGTAATCCTCCTCCCTTGCCAGTAGCCCCTTAGCACTACAAATCTGCCATTGTTATATTTTTTATCCTTTCTCTCACTACTGGAGCTCCTCTTGCAATTAATTAACCCATTTCCTCATTGTAGTGCGATCTCGGAGTTGAGTTGATCTACTCATTTTTGTACTCCTCTTTTTCTTTATCCCAATTATTCTGCTGAATAACTATCCTAAAAACCTTCTTTATCAAATTCACATGTTTAGTTCTTTTTAAGTATGTCTCCTGTAACATAGCTATTTGCACTCTACATTTTAATATAGTCCACTACTTTTTCTTTTTTGCATTTATCTGTGAGATGACTGACATTAAAAGACATTACAGGAAACATCATTGCATTAAAAAGTTATTATTTTCAGCTTTTTTGTTAAATGTCTAGTTCCAGCTTTTGTGTTACATGTATACAGTGTTTAACAGGTTGAACTTTTATACAGTTGTGTCTTGTCATATCCATTTGAGCCTATTTACATCTACAAAACTTTTTGTTTTATTGAAAGCCCTCAAAAAAAAAAGCACGCTCCCAATACCTCCCTAAAACCTATTAACTTAATACTAACACACAAAAGTATGTACATTGTCAAATACTGAAGTTTTACTCTCCTAATAGGAACAAAAGTCATAAACTGACAGCCACATTAATAGACTTTAATTAACCTAAAAGAAAGGTTAAACATGCTAAGACACATGGTGCAGCCTGTGCTTCTACTAAGTGCTAATTGGTTTTGTCTTTTCTTTTTAGCTCTCCCAGCTGTGAAAACCCCTGAATGCTTTCAGAAAACATTATGTCTTAGCCAGTTTCACTTCTCAGTTTTTTTTCCTTCAGCCAGTCACTCTGCACCAGCCTGTAGCCAGTTCCTCTTTATCAGATTGTCTCCATGGAGACATGTGAACCAGGCAGCCAGTTTCTCTTTATCAGATAGTTTTCATGGAAACATGAAGACCAGCTTCAGGATTGCTACTCAGCATACACATTTCTGCTAGAAAAAAGCCTCATAATATTCAATAGTCTTTTTTATTTACTTGCTCACTCATAAAACTTGTTATTAAATCAATCCAAGGTCCTTAATCTAGTCATTTCCCCTTGCAAGAATGAGAAAAAGCACATTATTTTTTGTCATGCTGTTTTAACCAGGCTTTTTTTTCTCTGCATTGCCTACATTTCTTAAAAATGAACAACAAGAAAGAGAGAAGGGAGAAAGAAAAGGAAAAAAAACAGTAATGCCTGTTTACAATCCCCATTACACTAAAAAATAACTGAGAAAACTCTACTTTATGTCATGAACACAAAACAACAAACCACAAAAATAGTGCTAATAAGAAAAAAAATATTTACTTGCAGTTACCATTCTCCCTCCTCTCCTCCTCCCAAATCATTTTTGAGCATTAATGACATGAAGTAGGGCATATGCTTTAGAGTCCCCCACAAATCCAGCAAATTCTGAGAAAGTCCAGTATTTCCAGATTTTCTTGTTCTATCATATTTCACACATATAATTAGTGCATTGTAATCCCACATTAAGTTATTGGTTTTATTACTGTTCATCTCCATCTCTCATATCCTGTCACTACTTCATTTCCAAAGTACTCTCAACTCTTCTAGTGAGCTCTTGTGCTCCCTTCCTTCACTCCAATATTTTCTGTTGAAACACTGCAAAAAAGTTTCACATGTACAGTCTCTTTGTGGTCTTTATTACCAGAAGAACAAGAAGCAGAATCTCTTTATGTTTCACCGTTCACTTTTTGTTGGACAAACTTTAGTATTTCCTCCTTAGCATGTACTTGATCAAAAAAATGATTTTGTCCCGGGAAGAATACTTTGAAGAACAAACAGAGCTGAGCCAAACCACCATGGCTGTAAAATTTTCAATTTAATATACAAAACACACAGGAAGAGTAAGTGCTTTCACAATTTCACTGACCACTTCATCAGACAGAATGCATCAAACATAACAACCTTCTTTTAAGCACATACTCAATTAATCACACAGTAATCAATTAAACAATTAATAAAGTTGTCATATATATATATATATATATATATATATATATATATATATATATATATATAAATAATACATGCCATTGTAATCCTCCTCCCTTGCCAGTAGCCCCTTAGCACTACAAATCTGCCATTGTTATATTTTTTATCCTTTTTCTCACGACTGGAGCTCCTCTTGCAATTAATTAACCAATTTCCTCATTGTAGTGCGATCTCGGAGTTGAGTTGATCTACTCATTTTTGTACTCCTCTTTTTCTTTATCCCAATTATTCTGCTGAATAACTATCCTAAAAACCTTCTTTATCAAATTCACGTTTAGTTCTTTTTAAGTATGTCTCCTGTAACATAGCTATTTGCACTCTACATTTTAATATAGTCCACTACTTTTTCTTTTTTGCATTTATCTGTGAGATGACTGACATTAAAAGACATTACAGAAAACATCATTGCATTAAAAAGTTATTATTTTCAGCTTTTTTGTTAAATGTCTAGTTCCAGCTTTTGTGTTACATGTATACAGTGTTTAACAGGTTGAACTTTTATACAGTTGTGTCTTGTCATATCCATTTGAGCCTATTTACATCTACAAAACTTTTTGTTTTATTGAAAGCCCTCAAAAAAAAAAACAAACACGTTCCCAATACCTCCCTAAAACCTATTAACTTAATACTAACACACAAAAGTATGTACATTGTCAAATACTGAAGTTTTACTCTCCTAATAGGAACAAAAGTCATAAACTGACAGCCACATTAATAGACTTTAATTAACCTAAAAGAAAGGTTAAACATGCTAAGACACATGGTGCAGCCTGTGCTTCTACTAAGTGCTAATTGGTTTTGTCTTTTCTTTTTAGCTCTCCCAGCTGTGAAAACCCCTGAATGCTTTCAGAAAACATTATGTCTTAGCCAGTTTCACTTCTCAGTTTTTTTTCCTTCAGCCAGTCACTCTGCACCAGCCTGTAGCCAGTTCCTCTTTATCAGATTGTCTCCATGGAGACATGTGAACCAGGCAGCCAGTTTCTCTTTATCAGATAGTTTTCATGGAAACATGAAGACCAGCTTCAGGATTGCTACTCAGCATACACATTTCTGCTAGAAAAAAGCCTCATAATATTCAATAGTCTTTTTTATTTACTTGCTCACTCATAAAACTTGTTATTAAATCAATCCAAGGTCCTTAATCTAGTCATTTCCCCTTGCAAGAATGAGAAAAAGCACATTATTTTTTGTCATGCTGTTTTAACCAGGCTTTTTTTTCACTGCATTGCCTACATTTCTTAAAAATGAACAACAAGAAAGAGAGAAGGGAGAAAGAAAAGAAAAAAAAACAGTAATGCCTGGTTTACAATCCCCATTACACTAAAAAATAACTGAGAAAACTCTACTTTATGTCATGAACACAAAACAACAAACCACAAAAATAGTGCTAATAAGAAAAAAAATATTTACTTGCAGTTACCATTCTCCCTCCTCTCCTCTTCTCCTCCCCAAATCATTTTTGAGCATTAATGACATGAAGTAGGGCATATGCTTTAGAGTCCCCCACAAATCCAGCAAATTCTGAGAAAGTCCAGTATTTCCAGATTTTCTTGTTCTATCATATTTCACACATATAATTAGTGCATTGTAATCCCACATTAAGTTATTGGTTTTATTACTGTTCATCTCCATCTCTCATATCCTGTCACTACTTCATTTCCAAAGTACTCTCAACTATTCTAGTGAGCTCTTGTGCTCCCTTCCTTCACTCCAATATTTTCTGTTGAAACACTGCAAAAAAGTTTCACATGTACAGTCTCTTTGTGGTCTTTATTGCCAGAAGAACAAGAAGCAGAATCTCTTTATGTTTCACCGTTCACTTTTTGTTGGACAAACTTTAGTATTTCCTCCTTAGCATGTACTTGATCAAAAAATGATTTTGTCCCACCAGGGAAGAATACTTTGAAGAACAAACAGAGCTGAGCCAAACCACCATGGCTGTAAAATTTTCAATTTAATATACAAAACACACAGGAAGAGTAAGTGCTTTCACAATCTCACTGACCACTTCATCAGACAGAATGCATCAAACATAACAACCTTCTTTTAAGCACATACTCAATTAATCACACAGTAATCAATTAAACAATTAATAAAGTTGTCATATATATATATATATATATATATATATATATATATATATATATATATATACATAATATAAAATAAAAATTACATGAAAATATGTATTAAAAATGATATACTATAAAATAATATCTTTATTCTGCTAAACCTAGTGCTGAAAATATATGTTTAAAATTATATATAATACCTCTCTTCTACTAAATCTAATGTTTAAGTGTCCTAGCTTTCAAAAGAGGCTTAAGTGAGGCAGTCTCATTAATACCTGGTGGTGTATGAGCATTTAGCCTAAGAATCCACCTCTGCTCTGCTAGTTCCGTTCTATTTTTGATACCCCCCCCCTCTTATTCCTTCATCTAAAATTTCTAATACAAGGAATTTAAAACAGTGTGAAAATCCTTCAGCCTCAACATGTTTAGCTAGAGCACTAGTTTCCTTCTTGTTCTGGATGTCCCTGATATGTTCCTGAATGTGCTCCTTTAGCATTCTGTTAGTCTTCCCAACATAGAAGACTTTACAGGCTTCACAAAATGCAAAGTAGGCTATGTTCCTTGTTCTACCATCAGCATAGTATCTAGCATGTATCTCAAAACATAAATATGGATGCACAAAAGTAGTGCAAGAATAAACATATTTACATGCAGTACAATTCCTACAAACATGTGCCCTTTCTCTGAGATACGTTATTTAATCTACCCCCTGGGGCTCTATAGCAAAGCTGACATGTTAAGGATTTCTTATTCTTAAAGGAGAAACTAGGTTTATCATCTAATATCCCCTCTAGTTCTTTAACTGTATTCAGGATATTCCGATTTTTCTTGAAAGTATCACAAAAGGTGTTTATATCACTAGCATAAGTGAGTGGAAACCTAAGTTTATTCCTTCCTTCCCTATTATTCTAAGGCATACTATCTTCCCTTTGTGAAAAATGTGCTTTCCCCTTATAATCCCTTTCTCTAAGTAATTCACCTACATATTTATCAAATATATGTGTAGGATAGCCTCTCTCTACGAAATCTTCTCCAAGTGTATCCAGTGCCGATTTCCTTTGTACTTCATCATTATGTTATCTCATTACCCTTAGAATCTGTCCTTTCTCTACATTCTTCCCAATAAAACGTGGGTGCATGCTATTTCTATGGAGCAATGCATTTCTTCTAGTAGGTTTCCTATACAAACTGGTTTGTATTCTTAGGAAGTCTGATTTCTTCACCCTTACATCCAAAAACTCAATTTCATCTGTTGAGACCTTACAAGTAAACTTTAGAAACCTAGTGGTCGAATGTAGATATTGCAAGAACACATCAAGTTCTCTTTGCATGCCCCCCCATAAAAAGAACATGTCATCCACAAAACGAGTATACCAAATCAAGTTTTTCTTATACTCTTGATTCATTAAAAATTACTCATATTCCCACTCAACTAACGCAAGACTGGTGTAGCTGTTGGCACAGGGTGTGCCCATTGCTATGCCAGTCTTTTGGAGATAATACTGTTCCCTAAAGATAAAAATGTTATTCTCTATGATGATCTCTGATAGTGAGCATAGCAAATTCACTTTATCATTGGTGTACTACCGTTTAGCATTCAATATACTTCTGATGTTTTCAACACCCCAGCTATTCATGATGACAGTGAATAATGACACAATGTCTAAGGTAACAAACAAAAAATCACATTCAGTTCCCCTGGTCTTACTATATAATTCCTGTAAAAATGACTTGGTGTCTTTAAGTATACTTTCACAGGTTTCTAATACTGGGTGTAGGCATTTTTCTACATAAATCGACAAGGGTTCAGTAGCCCATCCTTTACTAGAGACAATTGGTCTTTAAATCTTTATGTACCTTGGGCAGTCCATAAATTATCGGATATAGAGGGGTATCCACAGTGAAATATTTAAATAATTCCTCAGAAATCATTCCATTAATAAAAAGGTCAAAAATCATGACAGAAATACTATCTATGATGGCCTTTCCTTGCAATTGTGTTATTCGCTGGTATGTGGCTTCATCATACAACAATGAATGCATCTGGGTAACATAGAGATCTTTATCAAGGACTACAATACCTCCCCCTTTGTCCGCAGGCCTAATCTCAATAGACTGTAGGGATTTTAACTCAACTAATGCATCACTTTCATTTTTACTCATTAAAGTAATTAGGTGCTGTACCTTTATCAAAGATCTTTCTAATCTCATTATCACAAACTGGAATAAAAGTTTCAACAGTCAGATGCATCTTAGGGACAAACGTACTAGGTTTAGCAAAGTTAAAGTTTAGCAAAGTTAAAGCATTCATTATTAGTATTTTTAAAATAGTTTTCAAAGTTAGAGTTCTACCAAACAATCTTAATTCATTCAGAATGTTAGTTCATTCAATCTTTTGCACTGGAATAAAAGACAATCCTTTGCCTAGTAATAATACCTGCACATCAGTCAAAGGTATGCTAGAAATATTCAGGACCAAACCTTTGAATTTTGGCTCCTTGTAACCCTCTGCTGTGTTCCCACCCTGTGCCAACAGCTACGCCAGCCTTGAGTTAGTTGAGTGGGAATATGAGTCATTTTTAATGAATCAAGAGTATAAGAAAAACTTGATTTGGTATACTTGTTTTGTAGATGACATGTTCTTTTTATGGGGGGGGCATGCAAAGAGAACTTGATGTGTTCTTGGAATATCTACATTCGACCACTAGGTTTCTAAAGTTTACTTGTAAGGTCTCAACAGATGAAATTGAGTTTTTGGATGTAAGGGTGAAGAAATCAGACATCCTAGGAATACAAACCAGTTTGTATAGGAAACCTACTAGAAGAAATAGGTTGCTCCATAAAAATAGCATGCACCCGCGTTTTATTGGGAAGAATGTAGAGAAAGGACAGATTCTAAGGGTAATGAGATTACATAATGATGAAGTACAAATGAAATCGGCACTGGATACACTTGGAGAAGATTTCGTAGAGAGAGGATATCCTACACATATATTCGATAAATATGTAGTTGAATTACTTAAGAGAAAGGGATGGTAAGGGGAAAGCACATTTTTCACAAAGGGAAGATAGTATGCCTCAGAATAATAGGGAAGGAATAAACTTAGGTTTCCACTCACTAATGCTAGTGATATAAACACCTTCTGTGATGTTTTCAAGAAAAACTGGAATATCCTGAATACAGTTAAAGAACTAGAGGGGAATAGTAAATGATACACCTAGTTTCTCCTTTAAGAATAAGAAATCCTTAAAACATCAGCTTTGCTAAAGAGCCCCAGAGGGTAGATTAAATAACCTATCTCAGAGAAAGGGCACATATGTTTGTAGGAATTGTACTGCATGTAAATATGTTTATTCTTGCACTACTTTTGTGCATCCATATTTATGTTTTGAGATACATGCTAGATACTATGTTGATGGTAGAACAAGGAACATAGTCTACTTTGCATTTTGTGAAGCCTGTAAAGTCATCTATGTTGGGAAGACTAACAGAATGCTAAAGGAGCGCATTCAGGAACATATCAGGGACATCCAGAACAAGAAGGAAACTAATGCTCTAGCTAAACACGTTGAGGCTGAAGGATTTTCACACTGTTTTAAATTCCTTGTATTAGAAATTTTAGATGAAGGAATAAGAGGGGGGGATATCAAAAATAGAACGGAACTAGCAGAGCAGAGGTGGATTCTTAGGCTAAATGCTCATACACCACCAGGGATTAATGAGACTGCCTCACTTAAGCCTTTTTTGAAAGCTAGGACACTTAAACATTAGGGTTAGTAGAAGAGAGGTATTATATATAATTTTAAACATATATTTTCAGCACTAGGTTTAGTAGAAGAAAGGCATTTTTTATATTATATCATTTTTAATACATATTTTCGTGTCATTTTTATTTTATATTATGTATATATATCTAGGACAACTTTATTAATTGTTTAACTGATTAATGTGTTATTGAGTATGTGCTTAAAAGAAGGTTGTTGTGTTTGATGCATTCAGTCTGATGAAGCGGTCATTGAGATTGTGAAAGCTCTTACTCTTCCTGTGTGTTTTGTATATTAAATTGAATATTTTGCAGCTGTGGTGGTTTGGCTCAGCTCTATTCGTTCTTTTATTCTGTTTTTGGCTAAGAGACGTATCCTTTGTCAGGTGTCTGGTTTTATTTTTACCTTTCTAAGAATACTTTGAAGACAGCTGGGTATAGCAACTTGAATCTCACACCTGCATCTTGACATTCCCTGAATAGTGGAATAAATTTGCTTCTCTTCTGCCTGGTGTACAATGAGTAACCATTCTCCACAAACACTTTGCAATCTCCCACTTTTAGTACTTTATTCTTCTGTCACAGTTTTGTCAAAAATCAACTCCTTCTGCTGGTAGGACTGCGTCTTTGCTGTTAAAGGTCTAGGTTGCTTTCTCATAGACAGGTTTGGTGCATACACACAATGTCTCTTTCATCTAACATCTCCTTCTGTGGAATACCAGTCCATTTGCTTGTTTATGCTTTAATAATATTAAGCAGTCTTTTCCTTCCAGCTTCTCTAGTATAGCTGAAAATATTAGGTTTTCCCTACATGCTCTGTCCTCTAACTTTATTATTTTTTGAAACATCACTTCCTGAGCAGTCTAATATTCATCCAGCCTTTTCTTCTTTTTGACCTCTGATTTTTGCAGCTTTGTCACATCATCTGAATATTTGTTTAAAGCTTCTTCCATTTTTCCAGCCTTTTGCTGTTTGTGTTGATATACTTCATCAGTGTTTCATTTAATTTAACCATGTGTGTGTGCAGTTGTCTTACATCTTCCTGTAGATTACTGGAATTCATGTCTGGAGGTTGCATTGTTTTTTTGCTGAACAGCTGCAGAACTTTCCCCAGTCAGTATTTCTTCCTCACATTTTGTAGCTGATTTTTTCCAGGTCCTCTTTATTTCTTTTATGCTGGCATCCAGGCAGTATACTTTCTAGCCAATTACTGAAATTTACCCATAAACACAAGTCTACCGGCCTTCTCTGCTGAGTTTCAGTTTTCACACTAGGAAAGCTAGAATTAAGCAGTTACTCAATTTGCAGCTATGGTTGCTCATACACATTTTCTCAGAACATCACAAAGTGGGTAATCAAGTCCAGGGGGATAGAGCAGGCTTTGATACTGCAATACTTCAGAGAATTTTACAGACCACTGTTCCTTATGGATTCTATTAGCTTCACTGCTTTATAATTTACCAGTTAGATAAATTAATGCTGTAACAGTGATTCTTATGATACACAGTCACACAACAACCCTCATAATGGTAGATATCTAAATAATAGGATCATTGCTGTTGGATAGGCTCCCTTTTTTCCTCACCCTGTGTACATATTGGTTCTGGTAACCACCATACCTCCTGCTGAGCCTCTACTACAGCCTATCTGTCATTTTATGGACTGAAAGAGACAGATCTTTTACATATAGGTTCATAGGAGGTTACTAGGCTAATGGCCCTAGGGCCTTTACATGCCTAGTCATGTAAAAAACCTGTGTACCCTAAATGACCATTGTTAGATGGTCATTGTTAGTGGAGCAATTCTATGATCAGCACTGACTACCCCTGTCCATGAGAGACATAGGTGTCACCCCAGGGGTGACTTTACCATCACCCATCCAATTGTCAAGGTTGAGCTTAAAAAGGGTCCTTGAGGAGCTCTGCTTCACATGAAGTGGGAGCTTATTCCAGAGAAGTGGCAATCTCTGGGGGATATATCTGTCTCTCCAATACTGTTTGTTAATGTCACGGGCTAGGTTGAGATCCCTCTTGTCCCATTTGATTTGCGGATGTGCAGCATTTCCATTAGGGCAGAGTCAGAGACTGCTCTGTAGGCCAGGCACAGGTCGCCTTTCAGCAGCCTGTTTGATGCAGAGTACAGTCATAGACTTTCATTTAGTTATAATTTGAGAGTCTTTTTGTAAGAAGTAAAATAGCAAGTAAAACAGTCAAACAGAAAAACCTCATAGGCAAAAAAAAACTTTTTATGGGTTCATTAGTACAGCATAAGTAGATAGTTTAGCAAAATGGGTGAAGAATGTCATGTCTATAGCTTGAGGAGTTTGGCTTTATTGGCCTGAATGCCTTAATAAAAGTTTATGAACAATAAAAGGTCAGGGACATTCAGAAGCCGTGTAGATTAAATACTTGTATGCTCTTAAGGGGAAATTTGCATATTTTCCGTGGTCCACTGTCAATAGAGGTTTTTAGTACTAGAAGTAGTTGAATATTGTGCGAGTTGTATTATTTGTATATTTTTATACATAAATTATTTTATATTGTCTGTATGCTTATCTACTTCATACATCTATTTGTGCCGGCCACAAAAGGAGATGTTGATGATGGTATTGTCTCCTTGACTACTTTTACAAGGCAAAAAAGGGACAGATGTGAACATGTGGGTTGCTCTATTTTATACCAGAACTCCCTCTAATGGTCAAGACTGGAGTCTGTAATATTGCTCTTTAGAGGACAGTATATTGCTAAAAAATCTGGCAAAGTACTGATATCTTCAGCAGATATTTCATTCTAGTATGTGAATTCTGCAGCAATAATCTTGTTATTCAAACAGTTATTTTTGGGTTAGTTATCACAAACTGTCTGACACTATCACCACAATATGATAAACCAAATACTGAACCATTGGATCCTTTCTTACTGGCATAAGACACCAGGCAAACCTCTTGCGAATGCTTACAATTCAATCTTTGATACATCTTCTTAGCTTATTGGTGCCTACAAGAATGACTCTGTCTGTCTTTCTGTCTCTCTTTCTCTGCACGTACCTGTATAAAGCAACATCCATTATGATCTGTTTAGTATTAGATAAGATATATTTTTATCAATACTCTAATATGCTTTTCCTTCCCTTCCAAAACCCTAGTGACAGAGCACCCTATAACACCCCTACCATCTATAACAATGGTTTATCTCGTTAACCTCACCAGTCCTGACCTCTTTTTAAAAATACTGCTTCTAGCCCATCTTGTTTCACCACCTTCCCAGTCCTAGCTCCTTCTATCATTGCCTGCAGTCAGTCTCAGAATACCCTCATTACCCTTGACTACTTCCAGGGTTGTTTCTTTTCACAAAATCTAAGTGCTCATATCAGACACATTCAAGTGTTATGTTTTGAAAATGGCATTTTCTCCTTCAAATGTGCACAAAAGAGAAAGGCATATATTTGATTTCTTATGCAAAATAAATATTTGCCCTTTTCTTCTAGCAATGGTGACCCCAGAAATAATTATATTAATCAGCAGAGGGCATAGGGGTACAGACCCACACATTGAGTATATGTAGGGGCTTATCCCCTGCATAAAAAGCATTCATTATAAATATCAGTCTGCAATCGTCTTGCTCTTTTGCTCATTTGATGTGGAACATTTGTTATTTATTGGGGCATCCAGCTTTTACCCTCACCTTGATTCCTTCCTTTCTAACTCATTCATTGCCAAGTTCATCTCTCTTGTTGCTTTTCCTTGTTCCAGACTGTATCTACAACACGCCACGTTTTCCCTCTGATTCCACATGCTCACACACACATGTACTCTCTTTCTCATTTCTGGTTTGCCTTCTGTTATCACCTCCTTTAGATTCACCCACAAAATAATATGCTCCAGAAAAAAGAAATTTTATCTGATTGTTTACTAGCCAGGTAAACCCACTAAGGTCCCTGGCTTTTGGGTCAGCAAAGAACCAGGGAATTATTTATGCAGAATCAGTAGAAAGTGATCAGGGCATCAGAGAATATCTCCTGCACTGGCAACATAGAACCCCCTAAGCCAGGTTTATATTAGGCTCATATGAGTATCTATTATAGTAGAATAGATTAATAAAGGACCAGATAAAAATCAATTAAAAAGCAGAGATTCAAGGTACTGAAATGTATATAAATCAGCTTAATATTCTAGGTAATAAGGAAGGCTTCACTTACACAGTATCCAAATTATAGAACAATATGCCTCTACGTAACTGTTAAATATCCGCCAAAAGAGTACTAAATGGAGTCTAAAGTAACATCTAACCACTATATAGATATGTAATTTCTGTATGACCTGAACATTGCATTGAAGCAAACAGTATTCATATATGACCTCCCTATTACTACTACTCTATGTTTCCTATATCTCATATTTCAATTCCTCCTTCCTATTACATGCTCCTATGCTGTGTATCACTGAACTGCTTCTGCATCATACTTGTATCAAACTGTTATTATGTGTTACACAAAGTGAGGTGCTTCTGTGCTGTGTAGTGCCCTATTTCATTTACACTGTAGTACGTACAGTAATTGTGTGACACACACACACACACACACACACACACACACACACACACACACACACACACACACACACACACACACACACACACACACACACACACACACACACACACACACACACACACACACACACACACACACACACACACACACACACACACACACACACACACACACACACACACACACAGACACACACACACACACCACACGCTCGCATGCGCGTGCACACACACACGCGCACGCACGCGCGTGCACTCACTCATACACATACATACACGTAAAGAGATAGCCTTCTTTACAGTGTACTACTTCATTGTTTTAATGTACCTGCCACATCATTTCTCCCCTGGTCTCCAATGTGAGACCTGAGATAATTAATTTTGTCTTTTATTACTCATTAAAACATTAGAAATGTTCAGTCTCCCTTTTGAGTGAGCTAAGCAGACTTTCTTTAGATTGAGTCTTTGCTTTACCCATGTTTAATGTTTCTCTGCCATCTTCCTTCTGTGTTTCCATATATTTTCTAAATGTTAAAAAAGTTCCCAAATCTTTGGTATCACATTATTCAATAATGTTTCATTTTGATTTGTATGTTTCTTTCAAACAGAAGTTTATTCATTGTGTGATGGCATTTTTGGTTTATTGTCATAGTTCTCCTGATTAAACTAAATGCTCATTTGCTAGAACATTCTGAAGAACTGACCCATTTTGTCAGTCTGCCATCTTAAAAGTCCAGAGCCCTGGCTTTTGACTGGCTCAGTTCTGTTGTTAAGTTAATGGTTTACTGTACCATTTGGTTATCATTTATTCTCAAATGGTTGTCCCTTGAGGAACTGACATGCTCTTTATATCCCAATTTAAGCACAACAGATTCTAGGCTGTTCTTTCTCGGGTAATTTCTCATACCATTTCTCTTAGACCTGCTTCTTAAAGGCATAACTACCTCGCTCTAAGTTGTGACTGCTGTCAATGCACTGGTATGTTAAATGTTAAAGTGAAGCATTACTATATAATACCTCTACCGCTGATCTCTTTAATGTCAACACTCATCGGCTTAACCATCAACTTATAAGATCCCAGTTGTCTGTAGAGTCAAGAAGCACCGTTATCCGAGTCTTAATAAATTACAAGAGGGGCATCTGGACATTTTGCTGATGTTCATTTAATGACATATTAAAGGCATAGATGTTCCAACAGTCATTGGAGGCTTTTAGCCTTGTTGGTATGCAAAGCAGCATATGTTTTGTTTTGTTTATCAAGCTCATTCATTATAACGCAGTTAGGGATAAGCTTGGTGCTGACAGCAATAAAAATTTCAATGTACCTGCAGGCAAGAGTGCTGTGCACATAATGAGCAGGTCAGCAGTGCAGAGAAGTATGAAAAAAGCATATTTATATATCTTCAGATTGTTTATAAATAAAGAAATCATGTGGAGGATGTATATCATCCATATAGGGCATCAAGTTTGATTTTTGCCTGGTTATATAAGCTAGACTTGATTTTGATTAAGAAATTATAATTTTTCATTTAATTCTAGAACCAGTCATGGCACCATTGGTGAAACTTAGGATCCCTGTGTCTGCCCAGCAGAAAAATATGGTTAAGCACATTAAACGTTTTTATCAGACCATTTCTGTCTCTTGTGAGTCAGACAGAAATTTTCCCCACCCAGTGACTGTTGTGTTTTTAAACACCACTGTCTTTCTAGTTGCCTGCCCCTTATGTCAATTTGACCATATATCTCATTTCCTCTCTGCTTTTACTGGCTGGTGTAAGCACAAAATTATCATTTTGTGAAATCACTCCCCTTCAACTATTTAAATTTATTGGCCATCCTACTGTATTCCATAGTACCAGAATACAAAAGTGACCACCTCCTTTCAATCTATCTTGCTGTTTTAAAAATAGTGACTCTCCACTAAAACTTAACTTTTAGACAGGTAAAACTTAAGTTACCACTTTCACATCTAACTCCTCTAGCGCACACTACAGTGTTTAGGATAAACCATTTTTTTTTCATCTTACCTTTAAGCATCTATTGCAAGACCACCAGTTATTGTAGAGCCCACATTCTGCCTCTCAGTAGTCATCTTGGGATTAGTGCTTCTGTTTTCTCCTGGTGAGAGAAGGAGTGCAGTTACATTATTTTCTGGAGACTGCTGATCACCAGAAAGCTTAATAACTGCTTTATAGGTGACAGCTTAGAATCTGTGCTTATATTCTGATCCTGGTGAGAGTAGGAGCAGAGTGCATTGATTCCTGACTCTTTCTGGTTGGAGAGTGAGCATCTGTGCTTAACATACCTGATTGGTCTGGTTGCTATTTGAGGCATCTACCAGAAAAAGGCTACAAGCCTGCAGACCCTTGCATCATCTGGGACAAGACTGTGGATCACCAGACAGGCTGTGGCCTGCTTCTCTTCTTGGGATTGGTGCTAAAGCTAGCCAGTTTTAGCTAGAACTAGCCAGTTTTTTTTAGTTTCAGCACTCAAAACTGTTTTCTTGTGCTCATCACTTGTTTAGAACTCGTAAGCACTAAATAAACATTACTACAGCACTCAACTTTCCTCACTTGTCAAGATGAAACAGCTGTTAGTACTTAAATTAATAAGCACCTATCCAGGCATGTCCATGGGTCAGCTCCCAGTGTTTTCTCCTGTCCACTTGATGAATCTGGGCATCTTGGGGCAATGTAGCAATTCCCTCATGTACACTGACAACCCTCTCCTCCTACCACCCAACACTACAACATGTGAGAGATGTACTTATATAGCCAAACTGGAAGCCAAGCTCTCTCCAGCCAAGACTGGATTAGACAGTCAGGAGGAGAAGGTTAACACCTGCACCACACCACACTCAACACATAGTCCTTCAAAACCCACACATAGAAACACAAAGCACACACCCACATCCACGGAGGCTCTCAATAAAAATCTGCCCAAGCAACAGAGACCTCCCAAGCTGAAACGCAGACAACCACCACCCCCCCCAACACTACCCAAATGACACATAGCCCACAAAATCAGTGCACCACTCAACCTCAGCCCATAAAGCAAAACAATGTACCCAGCACACTAGTCGTAGGTGACTCTATAGTCAGGCACACTGATGTCCCACTCACCAGGCTAAACAAAGAGAAAATTACTGTCAGCTGCCTGTTGGGTCCTAGGATCCACCACAAAATGCACACACTCAGGCCACTCCACAACAAGTACAAATACGACTCTGTCATTGTCCATGACATACCTCCCTGGACTACATGAAAAGAGATGTGGAGGAGCTCTTGGATCTTGTAGCCCAGGCAGGTATGACCCTAGCCCTGAGTAGCATCCTGCCATCACCCAGAATGATGCCACAGTACAAGGACAAAATGATTGACTTCAACAATTGGCTAAGCTTCTAGTGTCATTCTAAGGGGATCCAGTATCTGTCTGCCTGGGATAATATGGTCAACAGACCACGATGCTTTGCCAGAGATGGCCTGCACCTGTTGCCCCTGGGATTCCGGATACTGGCTAAGGTTCTTGCCACCCCTATAGTGCCTTTTTTAGGCAAGGTTCAAATGCTAAATTCACCACCGTAACAGGTACAAGCAAGCAAACTCTGAGGGTAATGCTACTCAATGCTAGAAGTCTAAACCTCAAAATCCACTCACTCAAGGCACTCCTTAAAATGGAGAACATCGGCATCTCTGCAGTGACAGAGACCTGGTTCAAGGCTCCAGAGAGCACTTCTGCATTACCAGGCTATAATTCATACCACACCTTTCGGCCACCTAACCTGGACCGAAACACTAAAGGCGGAGGCGTGTCAATATTTATTTAGGATATCCACACCTCCAGGCTAGTTGCTCAACATAATGCATCCAAAATTATCCAAGTGCAACTAACACTGGGCAAGACTGCAGTCCAGGTTGTAGCTAGTTACAGATCACCCATCATGCCCCAGGATTCCCACTCTTACTGGAAAATATTAAGGCACAACCCAATACCTTAATTATGTGCAATTTTAACTAACCCACCATCAACTGGGAAAACTACTCATGTACCAACTCATTCACTCAACGTTTTCTGGAATTCATAAATTCCAACGCCTTGGATCAGCTTGTCCACACCCCCACCAGGGGCAGCAATATTCTGGACCTGGTCATTACCAATATGGGTAAATGGTGTTCCATGCCAGAGGTCAACTCCTCGGTGGTCAAATCTGACCACAAGCTAATCACCCTAGATATCCATATCCCACTCTCTCCCCCCATTAAGGAAACCACCATCAAAAACTACTCCAAAGCCAACTTCATGCTTCTTAAGACAGAAGTGGCAAACTTCACAACACCTATGCAGATGGAAAATAGAGGTACGACTGCTGAATCTTACACAAATGCACTGTATAAGCACATACATGAGTGCATGGATCGTGCCATTCCCAACAGAACCAAGACACTATCCTCCAAAAAAAGGAGGCCAATCTGGTGGTCCCCTGCCATAAACCAACTCTACAACAAAAGGAAGAAGCTGTTGCAAAAAAGAGTAAAATCCCAAGATTGGAGAAACTCCCTGGACAGCCTCAGCAAGAAGCTGAGATCCCTTATAAAATCCTCCAAAGCCAGCTATGAAAATAAAATTGCCACTGATTCCAAAGACAACCACAAAGCATTCTACAGCTATGTCAAGAATCTCAATGGCAACACTCAGATCTGCTCTGAGCTACAGCACAATGGCACTAAATATACAGAACCAACCGATATTGCCAACATCCTGGCAAATAGGCTCAGTATTAACTTTACCCCCCTTTCACCCTTAATACCAGAAGAATGCAAAGCCCCTGTAATCACAGATGAACAAGTAAAGACCGCACTCTCCAAAGCCAAGAACACAGCATCCATGGGACCAGACAACATCCCAGGCTGTGTACTGCACAAACTACAGAACGAACTGGCACCCCACCTAAGTACCATGCCCAATCATAGCCTCCCCTCAGGCTATGTGCCTACTGAATGGCACACAATGACAGTTATCCCACTCCACAAAGGGGGTACCACCATGGACCCTGGAAACTACCGCCCCATTAGCCTGATGAGCCAGGTCTGCAAGGCCATGGAAAGTGTCATCTTGGAGCTTATAAACAAAGACATAGGTAACCTCCAAACCCTGGACCCCACTCAGTTTGGGTTTGTAAAAGGTAGATCATGTCTATTAAACCTGATTGACTTCTTTGAAGCAGTCACTATAGGTTCATAGGTTCATAGGTTCATACTAGGCTATCTACCCTAGGGCATTTATAAGCCTAGCCAGAGTGTGTGTGGCTTTCGCCACCCCTTGGAATGAGAATACTATGCCATTTAGGGTTTAGTTTACTGTGCCTCTGTCTAGTAGTGACACAGAGATGACCCCCGGGGTAAACCTACGATCTCCCATCCACTCGTCAAGATTTCTCTTGAAGAGAGTCAGTGAGGGGCTGTGCCTAACATGGACTGGGATTCTGTTCCAGAGTGTAGGGAGCCTCTGGGTTATGAATCTGTCCCTCCAGCACGTCCTATTTATTTCTGTGTTGAGGTTCAAATCTCTCGCTCTCGTGGCTCTGGTGGATTTGGATTTTCTGAGGTGGAGCATGTCCATTAATTCCGGATTGGACATGGCCTTGTACGTCAGGCATAGATCGCCTCTGAGTAGATGGTATGCGACTGAATAGAGCTGGAGTTTCTTCAGCCGGGCAGCATATGACATATGTTTGAGACCCTTGATCCTCTTGATGAGGTACTTTTGGGGTCTTTCTAACTGCTGCAGGTGTCGGGTAAGGTACATCCCAAATGGGGCATTGTACTCAATTATGGGCCTGATAAGGGAAGAGTATAGGGGCACAATGACCTCTGTTGATCTAGATGTGAATGCTTTCATGATAAGGTGGGTAATATAGAAGGTCTTCCTAACCACCTTGGCAATGTGAGTGTCAAATGAGAGGTTACTGTCAACTTGGGTCCCTAGGTCCCTGATTACTTCTTCCGTACTTAATGGATTACCACCTATGTGGTAATTTGTGGGTACTTTGTTTTTCCCAAAGGGTATGACTGTACATTTTTTGGCGTTCAGTTTAAGGCCATGGCTCTGGCACCAGTTATCAGTTTCTATGAGGCCTTTCTGAAGGATGCTTGTGTCTGCTGGAGTATCAATTATGGCGCCCAGTTTGCAGTCATCTGCGAACTTTGTCAGCCACAATCCTCCTATGTTTGCTTGCACCTCGGAAAAATAAATACCGAACAAGAGGGGTCCCAGGACCGAGCCCTGTGGGACACCGTTTGTGACTGGATTAAAGTCTGACATGACTCCAGCAATTCTGACCTTGTGGGTTCTGTCCTTCAGCCAGTTTGCAACCCAACTTATGACATATGGGTTTACATTTAAGCTGGTGAGCTTGTCTATGATGCCCGAGTGGGGTATTGTGTCGAAGGCGTTTGCAAGATCAAGGTAGGCTGTGTGAACTGCTTTACCCTCATCAATGGCCTTAGTGACTGTTTCAAAAAAGTTGACCAGGTTCAAAAGGCAGGATCTGCCCTTGACAAAACCGAATTGGGTAGGATCCAGTATCTGTAGGTCCCCAATGTCTTTGTTTATGAGTTCCATAATGATCCTCTCCTTAGCTTTACAGACCAGGCTCGTCAAGCTTATGGGGCAGTAATTTCCAGGGTCCGTAGAAGCACCTCCTTTGTGGAGTGGGACCACTGTTGCTGTACGCCATTCTTTGGGTATGTATCCTGTAGTAAGGCTAAGATTAAACAGCAGCCTTATGTGCGGGTTTAGTTCCTCTTGGAGTTCATGTAGCACGCAACCCGGGACACCGTCTGGTCCCATTGATGCTGTGTTTTTAGCTTTGGAGAGGGCGGCTCTCACCTGGGCATCTGAGATGTCAGGGAGGCTACACTCTGCTGGGATAGATATTTCTCCTTTTGGGGGGGAGGGGAGAAATTTGCACTGAACCTGTCTGCCAGTATGTTGGCAATGTCTGTGGGTTCAGTGTATTTTTTGTCATTTTGGACTAACTCTGAGCATATCTGGGAGTTTCCACCCAGGTTTCTAACATAACTAAAGAAGGCCTTGTGATTGTCTTTAGTGTCTTTTGCGATTTTTCTCTCAAAGTTGGCCTTGGATGATTTTATGAGTGATCATAGTTTTTTGCTAGTACTCAGGGGCGGCTCGTGGCATCGGGCTGCCGGACTGCAGCCCCCTCAAATTAAAAAAGAAAACAAAAAAAAAAAGAAAACAAAAAAAAAATATTTTTTTAAATTTTCGCGGACTTCGCGCATGCGCAGTAGTCCCGACTACCGTCGGTCTATGCGCATGCTCAAGGCAGTCTGGCAGGACCCATAGAGGGACGCAAGGAGACGTCTGTGCACTTTAAAAGTGCACAGACACGCTGAGAGGATACATCGCATCCGGACTGCAGCAGCAACAGCCAGAACACTCTCGGGAGGGAGCTTGGGATCTCGTCGGGAAGGAGCTTTACTGGGATCTCGCGGGTCTTTGTGAGTATTGCGCGGGCAGGATATGGTATGGAGAACAGACAGGTAAGTGTATGGTGCATTTTACTTTATGTGTTGGTGCTTGTAACTGGAGTTGTGTATGTGTTTGCAACTGGAGTTGTGTATGTGTTTGCTGGTGCTTGTAACTGGAGTTGTGTATGTGTTTGCAACTGGAGTTGTGTATGTGTTTGCTGGTGCTTGTAACTGGAGTTGTGTATGTGTTTGTAACTGGAGTTGTGTATGTGTTTGCAACTGGAGTTGTGTAAGTGTTTGCAACTGGAGTTGTGTATGTGTTTGCAACTGGAGTTGTGTATGTGTTTGCAACTGGAGTTGTGTATGTGTTTGCAACTGGAGTTGTGTATGTGTTTGCTGGTGCTTGTAACTGGAGTTGTGTATGTGTTTGCTGGTGCTTGTAACTGGAGGGGTGTGTGTGTGAAAATGCCCCAGGTGCTCATGGTGGTGTGGTAGGGAATACCTCAGGCTTGAACCCTGTACCCTGTATGCAGGTGTTAAAGACTTGAGTTCCCTACCCACCAACATTTGTAAAAAAATTGCAGATTTTTGCCTCGTATTTGATCTGAGCTGTTCCTCATAATATCTGTGGTTTGTAAATGTTGCAATGCTTGATATTTGATGGTGTAGTAGTAGCATTGTTGCCTCACAGCTGCAGGTTCTCAGGTTTGATTCTTGGCTGGGGTTCCTTCTTTGTGGGGTCCGTATCTTCTCCCTGTGTTTGTGTGGGTTTGCTTTTGTGTCCTCCCATGTTACAAAGACATGTCTGCATTATTTCTTCCTGGGCCTCTGCTGAAAATTTTTTTTGTTCCAAGTCAGACTGTCCTGATTAACAAATGTTAAATAAAATTGACAGGCATTTGAATTTCAGACTTCAGGTTTCTGAATGTTTAATTCCTTGCAGATTTGATGGTGCAGTGGTAGTATTGTTGCCTCACAGCTATAGGTTTTCTGGTTTGATTCTTGGTTGGGGTGGCTTCTGTGTGGAGTCTGCATCTCCTCCCTGTGTTTGTGTGGATTTCCTCTGGTGCCCTGCCATTTTACAAAGACGTGTCTGCAGTATTAATTCCTGCGTCTCTGCTGAAAATTGTTTTTGTTCTGTCCGCAGTAAAATTGACCGGCATTTGAATTTCAGACTTCAGGTTTCTGAATGTTTAATTCCTTGCAGATTTGATGGTGCAGTGGTAGTATTATTGCCTCACAGTTATAGGTTTTCTGGTTTGATTCTTGGTTGGGGTGGCTTCTGTGTGGAGTCTGCATCTCCTCCCTGTGTTTGTGTGGATTTGCTCTGGTGCCCTGCCATTTTACAAAGACATGTCTGCAGTATTAATCCCTGCGTCTCTGCTGAAAATTGTTTTTGTTCTGTCCGCAGTAAAATTGACCGGCATTTGAATTTCAGACTTCAGGTTTCTGAATGTTTAATTCCTTGCAGATTTGATGGTGCAGTGGTAGTATTGTTGCCTCACAGCTATAGGTTTTCTGGTTTGATTCTTGGTTGGGGTGGCTTCTGTGTGGAGTCTGCATCTCCTCCCTGTGTTTGTGTGGATTTGCTCTGGTGCCCTGCCCTTTTACTAAGATGTGTCTGCAGTATTAATCCCTGCGTCTCTGCTGAAAATTGTTTTTGCTCTGTCCGCAGTAAAATTGACCGGCATTTGAATTTCAGACTTCAGGTTTCTGAATGTTTAATTCCTTGCAGATTTGATGGTGCAGTGGTAGTATTGTTGCCTCACAGCTATAGGTTTTCTGGTTTGATTCTTGGTTGGGGTGGCTTCTGTGTGGAGTCTGCATCTCCTCCCTGTGTTTGTGTGGATTTGCTCTGGTGCCCTGCCATTTTACAAAGACGTGTCTGCAGTATTAATCCCTGCGTCTCTGCTGAAAATTGTTTTTGATCTGTCCGCAGTAAAATTGACCGGCATTTGAATTTCAAACTTCATGTTCTTCAGAATACATAGTAGCACAACCTTTTTTCTAGCAATTTTCTAAGTTTATAAGATGAATATTTTAAATTTGTCCCTATTTTTGGGACTGTATTCCCCCATTATTGGCTTCGTCCAGGTTTTTGTGCTAAGGTTGACAACTATGGCAAGAACTGAATTCACTGAATATGGACTGTAGAATTGTGCATATTTACTGATAAAGGTGCACTGTAGAATTGTGCATATTTACTGATAATGGTGGACTGTAGAATTGTGCATATTTACTAATAATGGTGGACTGTGGAATTGTGCATATTTACTAATAATGGTGGACTGTAGAATTGTGTATATTTACTAATAATGGTGGACTGTGGAAGTCTGAGTAGACTTTTATGATAAATGTTCTCAACTGGGCAGTTTTGCCATTATGGGTGCATATGTTTTGTTTCATTGCTTACTGGAAAAATGTTCAAAACAAATTTAAAACACCCTCTAACAAGTGTACTGTATTGTACAAGGAATATAATTTTAGTACAATGAGGAAGGTGTATCAAAGAGCACATGTATGTTTCATATGCAAGGGGCCTATGAATCAATAACAGCCCGAAATTAATCTTTATCTGCCACTGGCAAAATGTATTTTCTTTGAATGTGGGTTTCAATGCTGTTTCAATGAATGTGAGTTTCAAGGGCAGAGAAGTTTTAATGCTAAGTTTTCATTGTGAGACTGCATTGCTTTGTTTAACAGATGACTTAATGTTTGTGCTGTAAAATACAAAATAAAACTTTCAAATGAAGTCCAATCATTGAAGTAAAGCAGTATGCACATTAGTGTTTATGGTAAATGGAGTGAAATAGCCAAGTAATGGTTAATTGGAATGGCTGCAGAGGCTCCAGTTCAACCATTATTTTGTCAGGGGGGGGGGGAAGGGCAGCAAACTCAGACAGGCCCAGCTGAACTATACCTCCCAACTGTCCAGATTTTCAAAGAATGAATAGATTTTTGCTTCTTATTTTTGGTTTGTTCATAAAATTTGTAGTTTTAATTCCTAAATGATTTGCCAGAAGTCACTAAATAATAGTTTCAGACTTCATAACCTTCATAAAAATGCATGTTAAAGTAAGAGCCGTTCTATCAACTGTCTCAATTTATACAAGAGCAATTTTTAGTACTGTTTATATGTGCCCCCAATATATTTGGCCTTGTTCAGATTTACTGCATTAACAGGTTGAGAGGTACATGCAAATAAATTGCTTTATAGAATTAGGCATAGCCAACCTCTCAACTGTCCCCAATTTTTGGCTCAAAATGTTGCTCTTCCCCTAATAATCCCTCCATAAAATAGCAATTTTGGAAGAAAACATGGAGGGTTTACAATTAAGAAATAACTGTAATAATCAAAGTTATAGATTACTTGAAATGATGTAGATTCTTTTATTTTGTCAGCTGCTCAAGGTAGCAGTACTAATATTAAAGTGTCCCTTCTTTGACAGGTAGAAGCTGTATTGTGTGTCTATTTTATATTTTTGCATCACATTTTTGGTTCATTTTTCATAAAATTGTGTTTTTTGGCAAATTAGTGACAAATCACTAAAGACTGAAGTTAGAAAATGACAGACATTTGAGTTTCAGATTTTATACCCTTCAGAAAATTCATACTAATGCAAGACCTATTCTATTATCTTTCTAAGTTTATTAGAGCAATATTTAAAAATTGTCCTTATTGTTGTGCCTTTGTCCCACTTCTGTGTATGGATTTGTCCAGATTTCTTGCTCTTGAGGTTGAGAGGTATGACAAATGTGTCAGGGCCATCACAGTCAGCCAGAGAGATTTCAAATTGTGACATGCTTGTTGCACCCCACTCCCCCATGTAGTGACACTGGATGTGTCCAAGCAAGGCAAGGAGTAGTTGTATCTACCTTGGATGGGGAGGACACACTGCATAAGTACTACAGTGGCTTTTCATCTGTCCTTGATTTTGCAGAATGGTCTGGTTTCTGTCATATTTTGTACTGTTGATTTATGCTTATTACTCAGATTTATGCTTATTACTCAAAGTGCCTGTTGCTCTGTGTTTAAGTAGCAATGCTTTAATGACCATAAGGTAAGCTTGTCTGACATCGTAAGATGCAAGTAAGCTTTAATAAGCATACTGTTAAAGAATTGCCAACATTGAAAGCCTTTCTGTTGTTGCCATGCAGAGAATACTTGACTAGATGTATAAGCCTTGGGTATTAAAGGACAGGATTCCATTATTTTAAAAGCTCATTACACTTGTTGGAGACTTCCAGTCATCTCTACAGACTTTACCCGTAAACTAAACAGAATGCCAATCATGTGTGGTCCATAACCTGTACAGTAATCCTTTAAGCAATGTATCTTGAGCTTGTTTCTTGTTTGCTTTTCATTTTTACTTTTATCATGTTTTCCCCATGAAACAAGTTGTCAGGCAGCAGGTCTTTTTTGGATAAGAAACATTTTTACAAGTGGGGGCATCACATAGATTTCTACTTTCAGCATGTTGCTTGGTACTTTAATAAAGCTGAATATATTATAATTAGAACTGCAGTGCAAGGAGAAGTGGTTTGAGTTGAGTGCTTCTGGTTTTTCTTATACTTGATTTTGACTGGCATTCCAGTAATGTATTTAAAAAGTAATTTATTTTTTCATGCCTCACAACCTTTTGTTTCCATCTAGATATTAAGTAAGCTGTCATGCAGCCAATGCATTAAAATATTTTTATTCTTCTACACTTATTTTTGTCTTGATTGGACTTTCATAATGATGGTTTGCCACCCAGGGCAGCGTATTTAATTAAAGTTAGTTTTTTGTGGTTTTGTGCATAGCTCCTCCCCTTTATGGTTGACCACACCCCTTCCCTTTGACCCCACCCATTCAGCGTCTCCTGCAGCCCCCCTGTGATTTGAAGTAACCAGCCGCCACTGCTAGTACTGATCAGAGATGCCTTCCCTTTTGGGGATTTTGCTCTGTCATGTAGTAGCTTCCTCCTCCTGTTGTAAAGCTTGTTAATGGCTGGGGTCCACCAGACAGGATGCCTGCCTTTGGGGGAATGGGTCTTGGTTTTATTTGGGATTGCATGATCCATGCATTCTTGAAGGTGTCCGTAGAAAGCGTTTATAAAGGATTCAGCGGTGTGGGCTGTGGTTTCCACTGGCCCAGGGGCCTTGAAGGATGCCACTTCAGTCTGAAGAAGTGTGAAGTCAGCTTTTGAGAAATTCTTCACTGTGGTCTTTTGTGCTGGGGGTGGGGGCGGGATGTGGATTTCCAGTGAGATTAATTTATGGTCTGATCTCACCAATGAGGGGTATACTTCCAGTGTGGAGCATTGTGTTCCCATGTTTGTGATGATCAAGTCTAGTATATTATCTCCTCTTGTGGGAGTGGTGACTAGTTGTTCCATCGCATTTGAGTTTATGAATTCTAGGAAACTTTGGGCTAGGGTGTTGGGACTTGAGTAATGCTCCCAGTCTATGTTTGGGTAGTTGAAGTCTCCCAATATGATGGTATTTGGAGAGACATTCATACTCTCCAGTGTCTTCAGGAAGGCTGAGTGGGGTTCCTGAGTTTGAGAGGGTGGTCTGTAGCATGCTACAAACTGTAGGGCAGTTTTGCCTATGGTTAGTTGCACCTGGATGGTCTCCGATGCTTCGTGCGTTGCCACTAACCTGGAGGTGTGGGTATCTTTGATGAATATGGATACTCCCCCTCCTTTTGTGGTTCGGTCCAAGTTTTGAGGCCGAAAAGCATGATATGAGGTATAACCTGGTAGTGCTGGGGTGCTCTCAGGAGCCTTCAACCAGGTTTCAGTCACTGCACAGACATCGATGTTCTCCATACTGAGGAGGGCTTCAAGAGCATGCATCTTGAGGTTTAGACTTCTGGCGTTGAGCAGCATTACCCTTAGTTTTTTTCCACTTGTGTTTTCTAGGGAGGTGGGTTTGTCTTTTGAGCCTTGCCTAAAAAAGGCACTATGGGGATGGCAAGAGCCTTGGCCAATATCCGGAAGCCCAGGGGTGACAGGTGCAAGCCGTCCCTTGCGAAGCAGCATGGCTTGTCAAGCATGTCATCCCAAGCAGACAAACATTGGATCCCCTTAGAATGACACCAGTAATTGAGCCAATTGTTAAAGCTGATCATTTTGTCTTTGTACTGTGGCATCATTCTTGGTGAGGGTAAGATGCTGCTCAGGGTCAGGGTCATACCGGCCTGGGCTACATAATCGGAGAGCTCCTCTATGTCTCTTTTCATGTAGTCCAGGGAGGTATGTCTCAGGTCATTCACACCGGCATGGACAATGACTGAATCATATTTGTACTTGCTTTGGAGTGACCTGAATGCTTGTGTTATGTGGCGGATTCTAGCGCCCGACAGGCAGCTTACTGTAACCTTTTCCTTGTTCAGTCTGGTGAGCGGGACGTCAGTGTGTCTGACTATGGAGTCACCTATTACAAGTGTATCAGGCATGTTGTTTGGCCTTAAGGGCTGTGACTGTTTGGCACACTGACTTTGTGAACTATGTGTTGCATGTGCTATGTTTTGAGGTAGTGGTTGCTTGGATGTCTGCTTTGGAGGCCTCTGTTGTTTTGGTAGATTTTTAATTAGAGCCTCCGAGTATGTTTTTGTGTGTTTATGTGTTTGGTTTCTAGATGTGATAGGTCTATGTGAGACTGGGTTTGTGGTGTGTGTGGTTACCTTCTCCTCCTGACTGGTTTTGCCAGTACTGAGTCGAGGGAGCTCAGCGTCCAGTTTGGCTATATAGTTGCATCTCTCACATATATTTGTATTTGTTGGGAGGAGGAGGAGAGGGTTGTCTGTGTACATGAGGCAGTTGTAACATTGCCTCAAGATTCCCAGATTCACCAGCTGAACTGGAGAGGACGCCAGTAATTGACCCTTCGACATGCTAGAATAGTATAATTGATTGCTGTGTAACTCAGTCAGAAAGGACCTATAGGGAAATGGGTACTCAAGGGGATTGTAGGTGAATGTAGCACTTTCTTTTTGTTTAAGAGTGCTTTACCTGTGTAAAAATGCTTTAAGGAGCAAGTGCTGGGCTTTTCAGATAGAGAATAGACCGTTTAGATTGAAAGTAGAGCAGTTCTAAGGGAAAAACTGAAGAGCAGACTTAGCGGAGCCAGAAATAGTTTAAACTTGATTAACCGGCGCTGCCCAATGCTGCACTATGCGCAACTTCACGCAAAGTTGCGCAAAAGCGTGCTAAAGCGGGCTTTATAGCAGGGGGTAAGAAAGAGCTAGGAAATGGCCCAAAACGGCCAATAAACTACAAGTTGCTGGGCTGGAACCACTCCTTTAGGGACAAATAGGCTGCTCAGTGCTCCCCACTCCCACTGGTGAACAAAGAAGCTTCCTCATATCCAAATAAGGATATGGACAACACAGGAACTATGTCACAGCCCAGAGATCAGCAAAATCTGAAGACTGGACTATTCTAGTTCAGTAAAGGTGGGAAAACAAGTATTTTGTTTTTGTTTTTTTTTCACAAACAGATAAAAAATAGATACAGTAACAAACAGTAATTGCTTTAAATTGGCTAGCGCACTTGAGTGTGTAGCCTACCAGTTAATTTAAGCAAAAAACAAACTTTTAAAGTGCAAAACAGTTTAGAAACAAACAGAAATACAGTGAATCAACTTGCAGAACTAGTTTAGTAATAAAATTTCGCTTTTTAGGCAAAATACAGCAGTCGAAAATAGAAAGACAGAAAAAATACTTATAAATCAATGGAAAGTCACTCTTCCACTCTCTGCTGCTTGTAGAACTCTGCAGGATACCACGAGGAGCTGTGCTGAGTCACATACAAGTGCAAAAGCGCACTAAAGCAGGCTTTATAGCAGGGGGTTAGAAAGAGAGCCGTAGACAAGGACAAGGTAGTGCACACAGCCTATCTTGACCTTGCCAAGGCTTTCAATACCATCTCCCACTCTGGAATTATACATAAACTCACTAAACTGGGTATAAATCCCTATGTCAGAAGATAGGTAGCCAACTGGCTCACTGACAGAACCCACACAGTAAAATTAGCTGACTCCAAGTCCGACTTCAGACCAGTGATGAGTGGAGTACCACAGGGTTTGGTCCTGGGTCCTCTCCTGTTCGGCATCTACTTCTCTGAAGTGCAGACCAACACAGAAGGTCTTTGGCTAACAAAGTTCGCAGATGACTGCAAACTGGGAGCCATAATAGAATCACCTAATGATGTAGACATTCTACAAAAGGGCCTCATAGATGCTTGGTGTCAAAGTCATGGCCTCAAGCTCAATGCCAAGAAGTGCATTGTCATCCCCTTTTGGAAAACCTTGGTACCCATGAACTACCACATAGGCGGTAGCTCACTAAACACTGAAAGTGTGATAAGAGACCTTGGGACACAGGTGGACAGTAGTCTCTCCTTTGATAACCAGATCGCCACAGTAGTCAGGAAATCCTTCTGTGTGACATACCTCATCACAAAAGGGTTCTCCTGTAGAAAAAAAGAGGTCATTGTTCCTCTCTACTCATCCCTCATCAGACCCATTATAGAGTACAATGCCCCATTTGGCATGTATCTCACAAGAGACCTACAACAATTGGAAACCCACAGAAACACCTCACTATGAAGATTACCGGCCTCAAACAGATGCCATACGCAGACCGTCTCAAAAAACTCCAGCGCTACTCCATCGCATATCACCTACTCAGAGGCAGTCTCTACCTAACATACAAAGGTATGTAAGCAGAATAAAAACTAGAATGAACAGCAGATGCAGGGTGGTATCCAACGATTCGGAGCCCGAATAATGAAAAAATTCTTTACTCAATCCAATGATCAAAATGAAGTACAAATACACATAAAGTCACAGTTTAAAAATGATAAAACAACAAGTTAAGCGCTTTCGTCAATACTCAGACTTCTTCAGAACAGTGAATTGCTGGCTGATAACTCCTTAAATACACACCCAGTCAATTAGTAAAATATTACCCCACATCATTTCCTTTCAATTAAGAAACATCACAGGAAGTGTAAGGTAGTAGTGAATACTCCCCTGTTTGCAAGTACACAAAAAGTCAACTAACCAAATGTTAAATCAATAGTGTCACATGTAAAGAATGTTATAAGGCAAAAAATACCAATGACAATATAAATAAATCATAACATAAATAACTGTTTAAGTTTCAAAAGTGGTGCTATAGAAATTGTATCATTAAGACCTGGAGGGGAGTATGCATTCAGTCTGATCTGCCACTTTAACTCAATGTACTCCAAATATTCCTCAACAGGTCCGCCCCTTTGTCCCAAATCAACTTGTTCAAGAATAAAAAAACTAAAACTGTGATTACTTTGGTCATTAATATGCCTAAATAAAGCATTCTTCATTCTTCTTAAGACACCATCCTGGCCAATCTAACACATTGATCTTCCCAATGTGTAGATGCTAAAGCCTCCAAAACATTTAGTATAGCAAAATACATTGACAGTATGACTAAGGGGGTCCTTGATAATCGGACTACTATAATTAAGGACTCATGGGACTTCCTTGGTAAAATCAATCAGAATATGTATGACAGTATGACAGTAACCTCATCCTGGTGATTATTGACGTCTGTGACCTGTTTTCAGTTATACCACATGATATAGGTCTGGACTGGTTCTATGAGTTTCTATGCAGTAATTCGTCATTGAATCATGACACCATCTTGACCATCCGTACTTGTATGGAGATGGTTTTGGAAAATAATTTCATTACATTTGAAGGACATTTATTTAAACAAAGGCTTGGAGTTGCCATGGGTGCATGTTGTACACCAATCTTCGCCAACATTGTCTTAGCACATTGGGAAGATCAATACATTTTTAACTCCGAATTCAGGACTTCATGGGTATTGTATGGGTGATACCTTGATGATATTGTCCTGTTTTGGAATCAATCAGAACAAGATTTGAATAGGTTATTTTCGTACATGAACAGTACCACCAGTTTTTTGAGATTTACTATGGTCAAGGATCTAGATTATATTCATTATTTGGACATCACCATAAAGAAAGATTATGTGAACAACTGTTTTATTTCCCAACTATATAGGAAACCAACCTATTCTAACACATTATTACATTTTACTAGTGCACATCCTTTGCACCAGAAGAAGGCCCTGGTCAAGGGCCAATGTGTTAGATTGGCCAGGATGGTGTCTGACATTTATGACTTTACCAAGGAATGTGACAATTTGTCCAATATGTTTCAGAGAAGAGGTTATCCAGAGCCTTTTCTATCAAACATCATTCAGGAAGTTATAAATAAGAGGACCAGTGGACACTTTAGAGCCCTATTGGGCAATAGGGATAGCCACAACAATGTGAGGCACAATAATACTATTTTTACACATGCATTGACACTCACATATTCTGCAGATTTTGAAGAAATCAAATACATAATACATAAATATTGGAAGGTATTTGATAATGACATTGGGGTCTTGGACAAGATAGGTAAGAGACCCACTATAGTTTATAAAAAGAGTACATCAATAAAAGGACTGCTTGAAAAAGGCAAACCTTATCTCACTAGAGGTGGCACGTATAAATGTGGTAGATGTCCCCAGTGCCCTTTCATGATGGATACAGACAAATTTAATCTTAAGAATTTTGGATCCATTACTAATAAAAAGAAAATGTTTTGCTATACTAAGGAGGTTGTTTATATTGCAGTATGTAAAAACTGCCAAGGTTATTATGTGGGGAAAACAAAAAATGCTTTTAGACTTAGAGTCTACCAACATTTATATGACATCAAGCAGAAAAATATGAAGAATGCTTTATTTAGGCATATTAATGACCAAAGTAATCACAGTTTTAGTTTTTTTATTCTTGAACAAGTTGATTTGGGACAAAGGGGTGGACCTGTTGAGGAATATTTGGAGTACATTGAGTTAAAGTGGCAGATCAGACTGAATGCATACTCCTCCAGGTCTTAATGATATAATTTCTATAGCACCACTTTTGAAACTTAAACAGTTATTTATGTTATGATTTATTTATATTGTCATTGGTATTTTTTGCCTTATAACATTCTTTACATGTGACACTATTGATTTAACATTTGGTTAGTTGACTTTTGTGTACTTGCAAACAGGGGAGTATTCACTACTACCTTACACTTCCTGTGATGTTTCTTAATTGAAAGGAAATGATGTGGGGTAATATTTTACTAATTGACTGGGTGTGTATTTAAGGAGTTATCAGCCAGCAATTCACTGTTCTGAAGAAGTCTGAGTATTGATGAAAGCGCTTAACTTGTTGTTTTATCATTTTTAAACTGTGACTTTATGTGTATTTGTACTTCATTTTGATCATTGGATTGAGTAAAGAATTTTTTAATTATTCGGGCTCCGTCTCGTTGGATACCACCCTGCATCTGCTGTTCATACAAAGGTATGTAAAACCCAGAGCTGCTGGACATGCTACACTTAAAGAAATCCCAATCTCGCCAAACCACACGCTCCAGGGACCTAAACCTTGCACCACAATAAACAGAACATGCTGGAGGGATAGATTCCTGTCCCAGAGACTTCCCATACTCTGGAACAAACTACCCATTCATGTCAAGCAAAGCTCCTCATTGGCCCTCTTTAAGACAAATTTTGACGACTGGATGGGAAATTGAAAATTCACCCTGGGGATCACTTCTGTGGCACTGCTTGACAGGGGCACAGGATGATTTTCTTGGGTGGCAAAAGCCAGGGAACCTTTTTGGCTAGGCTTATATAGACCCCAGGGCCGATAGCCTAGTACCTACCTATGAACCTATGGACCTAAACCTACTACCAGGCCTCAAGTTTTGTTTCTACAAATGGTATTAGGCTTAGGATGGTAAAATAATAAAGTGACAGTGATACTAACCTAAGATGAAAAACTTTAATTCAATGAAACTCATAGAAAGCTCTTTTGCCTCTCCAGACTTCATCAGAATATGAGGTCAAATCAACATAACTTAATTACAATACATGAAAATAAATCTCCCATAGCAGTGTAGATACCACCTCAGGTCTCTGCTGACAAAAGGCTACTAGCCTAGTGGGACAAATCTGGTCAACCAAGGATAAATAGCTAATAAACAGTCATGTAGCTGAATGCTCCTTGTTTCAGCTTACTTTAAAAATTAACCATTTCATTCAACACAGGAGATACAAAGACATTTAAATGAACCTGCTGTGTACACTTCTCAATGTCTAACTGGTTTTCAACATCAACCTCTCTTGCACTTAAACCAGCATGGACTAAAACATAAAAATAAAATGGTTTAAATTTCACACAAACTGTAGAGTTCCTAAGTAATGCATTATTATTATGTAATCTAATGGTGTAGTTATGCTCATGCATTCGTTCATGTAATTTCTGAGCAAATCTCCCAATGCAGAAGACAGAACACCCCATAAAGGTGCAGGCTGTGAAACTATTTTCTTTACTACATTCTCATTTCTGGACAACATTCTCCAGTTATTCTTCACCACTTGCTTGTATTCAAAAGTGTCCACAGTATGAGGTAATACCACAGCTAATTCCTTGCCTTCTGTAAAGATACTACTCATACGCATTCCATTAACATTTATAGCTTTAGGCTTACAAATGCCTTTTGCTTTCTTACCAACAGCTCAATGTATTATTAACTAGGTGACCTAACTTTCTGTTACCAATTTTAGTAACTAGAGCCTCCCTTTCTTTCACAAATTGCTCATCTTTGTTGAGCCACCTTGCATGTAGAGACAGTCCTTATCTATATTTTTTCTTAAAATGGATAGCTGCATTTGTAAATAAAAACTGCCAAAATATAAAACAGTTGTGCCACAAAGGAAGAGCTAACTATGAGTCTAGGAAGAGGAAATGCACTTTTCCATGTGGCTTTTGTCTGCAGTCAAGTTTGTCAAAAAGAATAACAAGGCTTCTTATATTACAGAAAATAGTTATTATTCACTGGATTGTTTTAATTGTATGCCTAAAATATTATTCACGTGCCATATTGATGACAGTGTTCTACCTTCTATGTGGGCATAACTGCATGGACATGAAATGGATGAATATATAACTATCCCAGTAGGGTAAATAGAATTAATAATGGGAAGTTTTAGTATTCCACAGTCTATGAGATTTCTTTTTACTGTGCTGGACCTAGCCCAATGGCTCCTTTACATACATCCAATCATTCCATTCACCCCCCCCCCCCCAGACAAGTGCCAGGTTTCCCCAGGCTTTGTTAAAAGTCCTCTGCCCCATTCATTCCCAGCCCAGGGAGCCTTATCAACCCATTTGTTCCTGCAGAAGGTGATAGCCAGGCAATAGGGAGCATACTAGATGTCTAGTGCTGGTGGAGTTCCCTTACCCACCTAACACCTCTCCTCAAGTGGCCTGCTTAGCTTGCAACAGCTTCCTTGAGCTGGGAAAGAGATGTGTGGGTTTCCACACTTGTCTTTCTCCTTACTCAGCAGTATATGTACTACAAGCAACTTGAACCAGCACAATCTCTAGGTGATCATTTGCCAATTCACTGTTAGGTGTCACCAATGAGGCAGGCCAGTCTGCCCCCCATAAATGAGCCTACAATGGCAACTCAAGCTCACTCTCCATCTGCCCAGTCCCTCAAGCAGCCATAATGCTAATGTAGCAAAGTTTGCCTGGGTTGTCGTTAGCACTTTATCCCTCTGCACCATAGAACCAGGTACCACATTTTGTGGGCATTTTTTTACATTTTAGTTCTTATGTTTGCACCATGTTGCTGTAACTGCAAGAGATGAGAAACAAATGGATGCCAAGAGCTGTAAGTGGTATGTTTGTTTAAATGTCTGTGTACCTGCTAAGTTGAATGAAATGGTTAATTTTAAGTCAGCTGAAACAAAGCATTAAAGCAATGGAACTGGTGTGATGTTAATTTCATGTATTTTAATTAAGTGATGTTGAACTTATACCACAAGGTGATAATGTATGGATAGATGAAATGACATATGGTGAATTTCATTAAACTAAAGTTCTGGATCTCTGGTTGTATTATTGTCGGTTTATTATTTTGGATTTTCTGTGCACCCTTGCAAAGGCTGAGTGGCCTTAATTTCCTGCATAGACTTACAATAGAAAACAAGATTCCAAAGTCAGAGGGAGCAGCTCTTCTAATAGTATGTCACATGACACATAACACAACTTTTTTCATATTTTATATAGCAGGAAAAGTAGTAATCCAAAGTGTTAGCATGTGGCACCTTGTTTGGGAAGAAGTACCTTCACATTATACTTTCCAGCATCTAGGTGTTGATCATTCAGCAACATATAATAAAACTGCATGAGGTACTCCATATAAGATTAGATCATGGAGAGGGACTCATTGTATGTAATGATATATCATCTGTCTTGCCTTATTGTTCACTTTTTCTCAGCTGGTCTTTACAGGTAGTGCATCCCATTTCTGTAAATGTTCATCATGAGCCACATCAACCACTGTGGTTGCCTGTAAGTATATAAGTGAAAGCCTCTCATGTTCTCAACAGTTCTTCTGGAAAAGACATTAGTACACCTATGTACAACAGTTTATTTGAAATGGAAATCAAGCCTCAGGATTAGAAAGGGCTGGAAAAATGATAGTTTCATCTGCTGCAATATTCATTCTCTCAGATCAAGTTTTAAGGACAGTGTCTTACACAAATTTAATACATTAAGTTAGCCAGTCCAGTGGTATAGAGGAATAAAGCCCCTACTACAGCCTAGGCAATGCAAGTTCGATTAGCGGCTCAGATGCTTGACAGAGCTAGCAGGGAAAATGGGGGAGGGGGGGAGCATACTGTAGCGATCCTTCAGAAGAAGGGGAATGCATTACCAAGCTGTTGAAAGACAGTAGCCTTCAATGAGCTAGTGCATGGGAGTGTGTAGTTGGTGAAGAGAAAGACACTGCCTTGTACTCTCAGCATTGATACAGGTCACCTGTTCCCCCACCTAGTGGAGTGGTTAGCAAGGGAGTACACGCTCATAGCCTGGATGCCAGTGAGGGGATAAACAACCTTTATGGCTTCTTGAATGAACGTCTCCACCCCCAATTATTCCTGCCTTAGTTTATGTAGTGACAATCCCAACCAGGAGGGAATGAATGGGCATAAGTCAAATAAGGGGCAAAAAGATATAGAAATAAATAATATCTTAATGTAAGAAGACTCCTATGGGAGCTAATAGAATGCAACATAGAAGTTTCATCCTGTAGACCTGGGTTTAATTCTCTCAACTTCTACATGTAAACTGTGTGATTGAGCAAGTCACTTAATCAGACAGTTCTTCCAAGTTGCCCCTGAAAAGGGATACTTGTGCTAGTGGGCTTACTTGGTTATCAAATAAACAAAATATAGGTGCAAAATAAGCAGAAAAAAGAACAATGTCAGTGGACATAAATTAATTAACAAAGATAACGATTTACAGTCATTAAAAATTTTATTTTATTTTCATGTGTTTATATAAAGCACACAATCTCACAAATATTTATATATATAATACATAGATGCAAAATTAAAACAGATTCAAAACATACAGTTTTCTAGGTAGCTGATGTAATTTATGCTGAATGAGTGTTCTGGTCTCAAATGCCATATTCCATGAAATTTAGGTTTTTCAGACCTGAACACTCATTCACCATAAATTAGACAGTCCAAATTCTGGAGCTGCCTGGCATTTCTTCAGGAAAAACAAGAAAACAGCATCCAAGACAATAAGTCCTGTAAAGTAATTTTGTCAAAATCAAGTCTTCTAGAGTAGGTATGCTCTCAGAAATGCCTTGGGAGTAATGTGAAATATTCTTGTACGTCATTTTGCTGTATTCCTGTAATGTAGGTTACAAATTTTGCTGCTTTTCTTTTAAAGCATGGTCTGGCGGAGACAGCTAATGTTTTATTATACTTGTCATTATAAAATGAAATGCAGATAGTAAGCCTTTAGAAAGTGTTTCCTTTGTTAAAGGAGATGGTCTGATTTCTTAAAACACTTGACTGATTCCTGGATGGCATTGTAAGTGCCAGATGACTGACAGTTCAAGACAACAAATCAATTGGTGCTCGTGAAAAAAAATACTTTATGAGGTGCAAAGTCCCCAGACCCTCGTGGAGGTGGCTACATCTCATGCAGGAAAGTTCACACCACAACCAAGCTTTCTAAGTCAAACACATTCCCTAGCCAATTCTCTGCATCCAGCCATCCACAACCCCTTTTTCCAATTTTTGCACATAGGGCCGGGGTGTCACTTCTTCAGTGACAATCATCTAGAGCCAAAGTTTACACTGCCAGGTGGCTATCCCTGCCTCAGTAGTTCATCCACACCACACACTCACATGCATACTCACATGTATACTCACACCTATGGCCAATTTGTGGGAGGAAACTGGAGCACATGGAAAAAACCCAAAAGAACACAGGGAAAACATGCAGAGTCCACACAGAAGGCACCCCAGCTGAGAATTGAAGCAGGGAACCTGTTGCTGTTAGGTGACAATGCTATCCAATGCACTGGTCCCTAATCAATTCTCTGACTCCCCCACCCCTGTTTTTTCAGAGGCTCCACTACCTGTATCCAATCAGTTTATTCTTTCCCAAGCAGAAAGAGTCAGGTGGTAGAGAGTGGGTTAGCTTGTTAATCATATGGAGTGGCCTACTTGTCCCCCTATTACAGCAATCCCCTCATGATGGGGATGGTCTTTGATGTGTGCAGCCTGCTGCAGAGACTGTACTTCCTCACACTCACTTGGCTATGTGTGTATGCACAATGGCATCATGTGCTCATAGACTTATGCTCCATGGATACATCTAGTGAGTAGTGAGCCATAGCCACCTCCCTAAGTAGGGATGATCCAGCAGTGGCCAATCAGTCCCATCTTCTAAGGCCAGTTTCATCAGACACCCAAACCCCTAAGTGAACTCGGGTTACCTGGGCTACAGTCTGGGCTTTAACTCTCTTCCCACCAGGGCCTCCTTTTCAGGCTCCTCACTTTGAGCAACATGAAGTCTAAGCAGGTGAGACATACCTAATGTAGAGTGAATAAACTCGTTAATTCCACAGTTTAGGAAATACAAAGGTGACTGAACTAAAGGGACTAAGACAAATTCAGGTACTGCTTAAAACATTAAGTGCAATGTTTGTCCCAAAATATACTGTGTGGAAAATCATATAAAGGTTAAACAAAAGTGAGGAACTCAAAGCACTGAAATACATCAAACTGAGATTAGATCTCTCTCTCTATCTATATATACATATATATATATATATATATATATATATATATATATATATGTATATATATATATATAGAGAGAGAGAGAGAGATACAGATAAAGCTACCAAGAGACATATGTTAAATCTGCAATAGAAGCTGGTACAAAGATCGGTAGCACTACCTTCTTTGGACAGATATTGCTATCTTAAACTACAAGCAGAGGCTTGGTAGCAAGTCTTATATTAAGCATTCTTTTCATAAATAATACTGTAACATAAGACTAACTCACCTGCTGTAGAACTTATAGGAAAATACATTGCCCAAATATGTCCTTTAATGGGAAATAAGGCTTACGTTTAACTGAACTGTAAAAATGGAATAAGTAAGTTACTTGAGGATGTGAACAGAGATAAGGATACATTTATTGATTTACTTATTTATCTAACAGTTATTAACAGGATATTTGAATTAGCCCTAGGATCCTTGTCACCCATACCCTAGTACAAATAAAGACATTTACCAAGTCATAATATTATACAGCTGTCAAATACCTATAGAGTTTCTTAAACAATAAAAATAATCTGCTCCATTAAAAGTATGGAATTTGGAAAGAGATAACACAGTTAATTTTAAATAACTAGTTTGTTGCTGGTTGCTGCAGTTACCCGTGCAACATCTGCAAGAGAAAACAAAGGATTACTACACAATATGGAATTTGGAAAGAGATAACACAGTTAATTTTAAATAACTAGTTTGTTGCTGGTTGCTGCAGTTACCAGTGCAACATCTGCAAGAGAAAACAAAAGGATTACTACTCAATGCTTACATTTGGGAACATAAGACTGAGGAAGGTTTTATGGCTTATTTTATTATTTGTAAAATTTATTTCAGTACTGAGGAATTGTTGCCTTTCTTGTAGTTAAAACCAAGAAATTCTACTTTGAGTGGCAGCACACAGGAAACTTGAAAGTAAACTTTTAAGCTCGTTCATTCTTTATCTTGTACAAACTTGATTTTTTAAAGAATGTTGGCAAGTTAATAGATATTAAATGTTTATTGTCTTATTTAGGTCATGTGATTGAATGGCTCGGGTTTTAAATTTAGATATGAGATACTTGATGTTTATTTCTGATGAAGTTTTTACATAATAAAGAATAAAAGCACTTAAAAATGTACTTTCAAGTCTCCTATGTGCTACCATTCAAAGCTGAATTTCTTGGTATTCAGTTTTGTTGTTGTTTTGACTCTGTAGAGTGTTTGCTTTCTTGTAATTAACCAAACATAAATGTAAATGGATTTTAAATTTTGAAGCAGTACTTTACCATTTTACTGAGGTTCTCCTGTTCAATTATCGGCTGGAGTGCCTTCTCTGTGGAGTCTGCACGCCCTCCCCACGGTCGAGTGGCCTCCAAAAGACATGCGTGAATGGGAGTGCCTTCGTTGAAGGTTGGGCTTCGTGCTGGCAACTTGGCACAATAAAAATCTACTGCCAATCATTAGCTGACTGGAGTTCCGCTGTGGCGACCCCTAACTGGGAAAAGCCAAAAAGACAAACAAACTTTACCATTTTACTGAGGAAGAAAGGCTGTCCAAACTAGCAGTGCCAACAGTTGTTTCTGTGACAGATTCAGAAACAGAAAGAAACAATGTAGCACCAGCTTGCACGGAGCTATCAGAATGAGTTGGGTTGAGCCAAGACTGTCTGATTCAGTGGAAGTCGAGGAAAAATTGTGGCCCCATATGAAAGAATATGCTTCAGTTCTCCATGCTGATATACTGAATGTTAAGGAGCAGAGCTTTTGCAGCTGAGCACTTTCTGGAGTTGCAATAGTATCTCTATCCAGCAAGTCCTTACTGAAGTTATTTAAACAAATATAATGGTTTAATCTCCATTTGCATGTAACCAAATGTAGCTGGCTAAAATATTTGACAGAAGATTCAAAAAACCTGGAAGGAGGACTTCTTAAATGGATGTTTCTTAGCTTGCCTGACAGGGCCCATCTCAAGTCTTACATGGCACTCTGTACAGGAGATGAGAGTGTGGTCCTCCTTGATTGTTCAAGTACCATATTACTGTGCTACTACCTTTCTGAAATAGAACTGTACTCAGGGAAAAATTAATGTAAATGCATGAAAGCTCTTGATATCTTTCTTTTTCAAACACCTTTACTGGATTATCACGTGTGACACATGCAAATTTACATTCATATAAAAGTATTCAAACTATATTAACATAGCAAACATTATACTTCACATATATTGCTATATATCATATAACCTAAGCAATATCACATAAATTATTCAACTCCTGCTTTTTTTTAAACAAGAAACATCTTTATTAAACCATCACCTATTACATAGGCAATCATACATTTATATAAATGAAAACAAACCACACAGACATAATCCTAGTCGCAAGCATTTTACATCACAAATCCTACTGATACACTCCCAGTTGCAAAGATTATACATCACTTATAATCTACCCAATCTTTTTCACTCAAACATTGCATAGCTCATTTAAGTCCTGCCGCCTTTTAGACCTCATTCCTCCCTTGTATGTATTGTTCCCACAATTCCCATTTTTCCTATGCAGTTTCCTCCTACCCTTTTCTAAAGATCTCAATTCCAGTTGTTTTATCTCTGTTACTATAGTCACTACTTCCAGTATAGCTGGTTTAGATTTTGATTTCCATTTTTTAGCAATTGCTTTTTTGGCAGCCACCATTATTAGACACAGCAGGGCCTTACCATGTCTAGGCAATTCTAATTCTATATCATAGCTAAGAAAAATCATCTCCCTCGTCAGACTAATCTGCCCACCCAGCATCTCTGACAGTATATCCCGCAGGGAATCAATAAAGTCCACCAACTCACTGCACTCCCAGAAAATATGTGCCCAATTACCTCTTTCTTCCCCTTCACACCTCCAACATTTACTGTCTGCTTGAGGAAATTTTCTCTGGAGTCTACTTGGGGTATACAAATATCTAAGTAAACATTTCCAGGCAAAAATCTTAAATCTTCTAGGTTATGTTGCATATTTGGGAGACAAACATATATCCTCCCAATGTTTCTTTGGGGATTGCTTATCCAATCTCTCTTCCCAAACCTTTCTAACCTCCTCTGATTTATTCTTATGGTTGTCATGCAATATTTTATATGCTCTACTAATTATTCCTTTTTTAATGGCAGCTTCTGTTCTAGATTCTATTAAAAACTCTACCAGTTATGGTCATTCATTTAGGACCCCCTTATTTCTTTCTCCTTACCTATACTTTGATATCAATCCCTAATAGGGAAGGCAATCTCTAACATGTAGTCCAAATAAATTCTTGGTGTCTTCCCATTCCATCATCTTTCCCTCTCTAGTTATTTGCTCCCAATACCTTGGTTCCTTTGCCAGTTTTCTCCAATAAATTCCTCACCCCCTCTTGCCTATTTTCTGTATCATTAATTGCAGTCATCCCTATCAGCAGAATCTCTTTTCTCCATTCCCGTGTTGGTTTAGTTTTTAGAATACTTTCTGTTACTTTATAGATATAATATTCTGCACGATTATTGTTATTCTCCTTAAAGGCCTGCATCCAGAATTCCAGTCTCTCCTTGTTTCTTGAACTTCCCCTGTATTTCATCATCATCCCTTTCAACTTTACTTTAAATTGGGTAATCCCAGTCTGCCCTGTTCTACTGCAAGAATCAGTTTATCCCACTTGACTCTTGCTGTCTTCATCTTCCAGATAAAGTCCTTCAGCTCTTTATTAATTGCTTCCCACAACTTCTCCTCTGGTTGATAAAAAGGGCCTATATTATGTGATCGAAGAATCTCTTCTTCGAACACATAATAATCGACACGTATACAACGGATGTAAACCACGAATGGCCACATCCTTTAATTTTTTTCCTTGGGAAAAAAATTCACGTGGCTGTAAAATAAAAAAACAGACTTTAAAACACTAATTAAGTGGGGGCTTCATCCCCCCACACCCCCCCAATGTGGGGGGCTATGACCCCCACACCCCCCTAACTAAATATACCAACTTCGAGATTGCTCTACATTGAAGAAAAGGGTAATTCTTGATAATGGCCAACTGAATTTTTTCCCAAGGAAAATATTCAGTTGAAGTGGCCTTTTGTGGTTTATAGCATTCGCTGTATATGTGTCAATTACAATGTGTTCAAAGAAAAAGAAGTTATGTCTTACCATAATGTTCCATCTGTGTTGTAGATCTTTTGTCCATTCATTACAGATAGGACCTCGGTTCCATCCTCGGAACCGATACAGCCGTTTTCCAGCTTGCGCAAGCCAAAAACTCTCAGCTAAGAACCTATCCATAATGCCCCTCTCCTAGATACTCCAGATCTAGTTTTCCCACCCTAGATAGAAGATGTAGTAATAGGAAAAAAGGTAGGAGGCTCTATCTGAGCAAATACCCTAACCAGGAGTTCTTAAAGTCCACCAGGAATCCAGGCAGAGGAAGGAGGGCGGGAAGTAATGAATAAACAAAAGATCTACAACACAGATGGAACGTTATGGTAAGACATAACTTCTTTATCTGATGTTGTAAATCTTTTGTTCATGCATTACAGATAGGACTAAGTCCCCAGCTACTTGAGTCCTGGGTGGCCCTAAGGAAGGATATTCCTAAGCACCATAGAACCAAAAGATGCTGGTCCCCTGGAGGCCAAATCCAATTTGTAATGAGATATGAAGATATGAAGTCTTGCCCAAGTGGCTGCTGCTCATATATCATCCATAGAGGCTCTGGAATGAAAAGCTACAGAAGTAGCCATAGATCTGGTAGAATCAGTCTTTATTCTGGAAGGTAAGGGTAGCTTATTCTGTTGGTAGTAAAGGTAATGACGTTTCTAAGCCAAGAGGATAAAGTCACTTTGGAAACAGGTTTACCCAATCTGGGCCCTGCAAAGGCCACAAACAATTGGTTTGTTTTCCTGAAAGATTTAGTCCTGTCCAAATAACAATGAAGCTGCCAGTGCACATCAAGGGTGTGCAGAAGGTACTCCCCTCTATTAGAATACCTTGGGAAGAAAATCAGCAAGTCAATAGATTGGTTAATGGAAAAGCCAGGAATGACCTTGGGCAAGAAAGAAGGGTCAGTACGAAGGGATACCCTATCCATGTGGAAGATCATGTAGGACTCTTGACACTCAAGGCCTGCAGCTCAGATACTCTTCTCACTGAAGCGAGTGCTACTAGAAGTATGGTTTTCCATGACAAAAATTTCAAATCACATGAATCAAAGGGCTTGAAGGGAGAGCCTGTGAGAGACTGAAGCACCAGAGTCAAGTCCCAGGGTTCTATGGGTGGCTTGACCAGAGGTTTAACATGTAATACTCCCTTCAAAAAGGTCTTGCATAGGCGGTGTGACATAATTGAGGAATTATCAAGACCATTATGAAAATTGGCGATAGCTGCTAAATGTACAGTGATCGTTGAAGCTGAGGCTCCTGCATGTAGAAGAGTAGTCAGGTATTGTAGAATATTCTGAATAGGCATAGAGAAAGGGTCTAAGTTCTGGTCTTTGGCCCAAATAGAGAAACTAGTCCTTCCACTAGAATAAACCTTTCTAGTGGAAGGTTTGTGTGAGGCCAGAAGAATTTCACGAATAGGAGATGGGATGTCAGGCAGCCTGGCAATCATTGGAAGTGGAGGAACCAAGCTGTGAGCTTGAGACTGTGCAGGTTCAATGAATCAATCCCTGAGGATGGGATAATAGGTACTGGGAATGATCCAGGATCCATGGGCTTTAAATCAGATGAGGCCATAGAAACGGGAACCAGACTTGATGTGGCCAGTAGGGAGCAATGAGGATCACTTTGCTTTTCAACCTCTGAGCTTTCTGGAGAAATTCTGGAATAATGGGAAATGGGGGAAAGGCATACAGAAGACTTGGGTGCCATTCATGCATTAGAGCATTCCTCGGTGGTTCCCCCTGAAGGGGATCAAGACAAAATAGCTCCTGCATTTATAGTTTAGGGGGAAGAGAAAAGGTTGCAGCAAGGCTTGCCCCAAAGTTGGAAGATCCGATCTGCTATTACAGGGTTGAGTGATCACTCGTGAGGCATCAGAATTTTTCTGCTCAGATTGTCCGCAATAAGGTTGGAACTCCCGGGAATGTGTGCTGCTATAAGAAAGTGACTGGAAGCTATTGCCCAGTGCCAAATCCTCATGGCTTCCCAACACAGGGGGTAAGATCTGATTCCGCCTTGTTTGTTGATATACCAGATGACTGACATGTTGTCTGACTGAATTGCAATGGTCCCTGAGGGTAGAGATGCATGGAATGCTTGCAACGCTAAGAGAACTGCCCTCAGTGCAAGTTGTCCTCGATGGGGGTCCAGGTATCTTGGACAATCTTTCCCTGAAAATGCCTTCCCCACCCTAACATTGAAGCTTCTGTGGTCACCATGGCTGTGGGTTGGTGAAGACAGAACGGTCGACACCAAAGATTCTTTTGTGGCTCCATCCACCATAGCATTTCTTCTTTGCAACGGTTTGTAAGGCATATCATGTGGCTGAGTGGGTGGGTTAACAACGACCATTGTGCGGAAAGGAGCCACTGCAGGATTCTCATGTGCAGTCTCGCCAGTGGTACTAAAGTAATGGCAGCTGCCATGAAGTCCAAGAGTTGCAGTACAAGACGTGCTGGTACAAATGTGTGAGGAAGAAGGTCTTGAATTTGGTGTCTTATTTTCAAAAGCCTGTGAGGGGGGAGAGAAGCTTGACAGGATGTTGTGTCAAAGACTGCTCCAATAAATTCCACTGTCTTCATTGGGGACATCTGAGATTTGTCTTTGTTGATTGTAATCCTCAAGCGGAGACCGAGACCTTGAGTGTAAGAGAGGCTGTGGACTGGGAGATTCCTGGTCAGGGCGGTAAGGAGCCAGTTGTCTAGATAGGGAAACACCTGGAATCCTTGTAGTAGAAGATGGGCTACCACAACTGCCATACATTTGGTGAACACTTGGGGGGCTGTCAAGAGACCGAATGGCAGTGCCCTGAACTGGTAGTAATTGGCTCCCAGCCGGAAGCGGAGAAACCTCTGTGAGTGGTGATCCATCTTTATGTGGTAGTACACATCTTGTAGGTCTATAGAGCACATCCAATTGTCCCTCCCTAGGAAGGGAAGAATGGACTATACTGTGACCATTCAGAATTTTTGAGGTTTGATAAATTTGTTCAGTAGGCTGAGATCCAGGATTGGTCTCCAGTCCCCTGTCTTTTTTGGCACTAAAAAGAACCTTGAGTAAAAGCCGGATCCTGTCTGTTCTGGTGGGACTGGTTAGATGACTCTTTTTCTTAGCAGTTTTTCTGTTTCTAAGGCTGCTAATTCCCTCTGATTGGGTGGTGCATCAGGGATTCATTTGACGGGTCTGGGAGTTAAGTCAAATGGTATTTGGTAGCCTCTGGATATTATTCTTTGCACCCAAACATCAATAGTAATAAGATGCCAGGCTGGTAGATGCAGAGAAAAATGACCCCTGACTGCTTTCAGAGGAAAGCAATCTGGTCACTGCTCAGGAACGTTGGTAGGGTCTGCCGGAGAAAGAATCTCTGGCTCCCTGGTTACGCAGACCCCCCCTCTACCCCAAAAGAGGCATCTTCCATATGAGTTGCCCCTTCTGCCTCAGGGGGATTGTTCACCATGAGTGTCATGAAAGGATCCTTGGGATTTCTTGAACCATATCTTTCTTCCCTTCTGGTTCCTGGAGTAGGACCATTGGGGGGTTGGAAAAGCGTATGCCCACAGCAGACAAGGTCTCTCTGTCTTTCTCACTACATGCAAGTGTGTCTCGTACTAGGGTCCAAAAAGTGCAGATTCGTCAACAGGTGCATTGACAAAGGAAGATTTAAAGGGGTCTGCGAAGTCACACAATCTCATTACGTCTCATGACAACACCAGATGCGGCAGCTCGAGCTGCCCCCTTCAGTGGTGTGAGATATCAAACGCATCTAGGAGTTTGAGATGGATTTAAGGGTAGCTAGCTGTGAGGCTACAGTGTCACGTACCTCATCAGGCAGTACCCCCACCAAAGAGGAAGACATTTCAGAAATTAGGTCTCTCGGAGTCAAGTAAAGTGTGCCAGATAATTCAGCGACCGAATGGCGAAGGTCACTGACGCATAGGTCCGCTTCCCTAATCTGTCCATGGTCTGGGGCTCCCTGTTTGGAGAATGAACAGTGGAACTATCTTCTGTCAGTTCCCTCTTGGTGGCCGCTGCCACGACCATAGAATCAACTGTCAGCTGCTTGGACCGATGGGGCTGGTCTTCAAGTGTAGATAAAATTTTGTCCAGCCTCCAGGGGACAGGTTCTACATTGTCCGGGGCCTTCCAGGCACACTGCACAATTAGTTTAACAAGAACATCTGCTGGTTTGGTCACCCAGGAAGTAGATGGCCAGGCATGGAAGGCCTGCAGAAACACCCATTCCTCAGAAGAAGGGTTAGAGGACTTCCATTCCCCCCGCTGTTTGAGGATTTCAAGAATGTCTCTGAATGAAACGTCACCTGGGAGAGAGTATGGGGACCCTTTTCTCTCATCACAATCAGTGTCTTCTGTGATAGATTCCTCCGAGGAGTCAAGGTGGTTCCTCTTGCACCGTTTCTTCCGGGGTAGCTCCCCAGTGGGATCTTCTGAGGAGGACTCTGGAGAAGGGGTTCCCTTCATAGGGGGTTTTTGTGATTCCTTTGCCCAGGGACCTGACATAGCGGGTTGGGAGAGGAGCATGCTAGGGGGAAGTTTCTGATACTGGTGTCCTAGGTACTGGCTGTGAGCCTTCGGAATGAAGGGCCCTTTCCATCACCTGTACAGCAGGCCCACTCAAGCCCATCTCCAGTTGAGGGGTTCTGAGAGAACTGGAAGCCATTGGAGCTGTGGACATAGACGGTGCCAGTGAGAAAATAGGTGCTCGATTAGGTACCAAGGTACGGATGGTCCAAGCACCACTCTGGGAAAGCATCGGCTCCATCGTAGCCAATGCAGCAAGGGTGGTTGGTGCCAACAGGGGAGACACTGCTATCAGAGCTGAGACAGTATGTACCAAAGCGGACATCGGTACTGGGAACAGGGAGGATGCTGGAGGAGGATAAGCAGGGGAAGATGAGGTAAAGGATTCCGAGCCAGGAGGGACAGAAGGTCTAGCTAGAATGGGCAATCCCCTAGCTGCCAGAAGCTGATCCACAACCCGCACTAGGTCTAATTCAGAAAAATTCCTAGTGGATCTAAAGGAGGCTGCTGAAGGGGAATCAGGTCTTTCTAGAAAGGGACTAAACCTCTGCCCCAAGAAAGGGTCATAAGTTGGAGAATATCTTGTCCTTGGCAGGTATTCAAATTTTGGAGCTGATGAAACTGTCGGCACCGTGGCCGGGGATGGTGCCAAGGCATGTACAGTCATCGAAGTCCATGGAGCTGAAGAAGCTGTCAACACCACGAACAGGGATGATGCCGAGTCATGTACAGTCATCTGAGCCCATGGAGCCGAGGAAGCTGTCTGCACTGTGGACAGGGATGTTGTGGAGGTATGTACAGTCATTGGAGCCATGGAGCCAAGAAGACAGTCAGCACTGTAGACGGAGATGGTGCCGAGGCATGTACAGTACTTACCTATGAACCTATGAACCTATGAATACCATGGTCGGCATCGAGGGAGAGGACACAGATCCTGGTGCTGACGAGGTCTGCGCCAAGGGCACTGGTGAAGCATGGAACTGACTCAGTTCCATAACTGATGGGGATGCAGGAACCGAGTAACTCCGTTTTTCCTTATATTTTTTGGTCTTAGGAGGGAGTGAGACCTCCGACCCAGATAGAGTCTCTGAGAAAGTGTCTTGAGTAAACGTTTTAAAATAAGTTTATTCTTATGTTCTGCTAGTGTCCGATTACTAAAACTAGCACAAATGTCACAATCAGCTTTAATATGACCCATGCCCAAACAGTAGACACAATGGACATGTGTATCTGAGTTAGGCATCTTATATCCACACTTGTCACACTGTTTAAAACCCAACTTAGCTTTATCTGACATGGTAAGGAAAACAATGCTATCCTATAGAAAGAATAAGATAAAATTATATATATATATATATATATATATATATATATATATATATATATATATATATATAATAGTAATAATAATAAAAATCTTTAAAATATAAACAGAAAATAATAAAATACCAGTGATGTTAGTTAAGGAATACCACTAGTAAAAAGGGAAGGCCTGTCAAAGACAGGAGAGAGGGACAGTAACAAAAAGGGTAAAAAATTAAAGTACCAAGGAAAAGGGTAGGAAATAGGCCTAGGTTATAGGTGACAGTGAAAAAAGTCTAACTTGACTAAAAATCTAGTAATTTAGAAGAAAAAATTGTCATAAAATCAGCAATTTACTACTTAGCTTTGAGAGAGATGGCTAACACATCTGACTAGGAACATGGCAAACGAGATCTGGAATATCTAGGAGAGGAGCATTGTGGGTAGGTTCTTAGCTGAGTGTTTTTGGCTTGTGTAAGCTGGAAAATGGCCATTTTGGTAACAAAGGATGGAACCGAGGTCCTATCTGTAATGAATGAATAAAAGATTTACAACATCAGATGAGATTCTTCAATCACATAATATAGACCTGATAAAAATATACACAACCTGTCTATAAGACTAAAGGGACTAAAAACATTTTAACTGCTTGTATCTTACTAGCCATATCCATATAACAAAGCTTCCATTTTCTCAGTTTTTGTATTATCTTTTGTTTAGTCTCTTCCCACATATCCTTAGTTGCCACACTAGAATCATTTTTAATCCATACTCCTAAGTATTTCATTTTATCATGTCCCCATAAATATGGGTATTTGTGAACCAGCTCATGTGTGTACATAATTTATCGCTATTGCCTTTGTTTTAGCTTAATTAATTTTTTATCAAGAAAAGATTTGAAACTGTTTCAAAATGTTCCACAACACTAATATCTTTTTCTGGTTTTGCCAGGTACAAAATAATATCTGCAAATACAGCCAGCTTTTCTTGACTAGCATGACAATTATATCCTTGAATTTCTGAGTCCCTTATTTTCTTTGCCAATAGTTCTAAATATAATGCAAATAACAAAGGGAAAAGAGGACAGCCCTGGCTGGTTTCTCTGTTCAAGCAGAAATTATCAGAGAGGACCCCACCCACTTTAATATTCGCCTCCAATCCCTCATATATTCTCCTAATCAACCTTATAACTTTTTTCAGGAAATGCAAACGCTTCCATTGCCCTGCTCATAAAGTCCCAGCTTACTCTGTCAAATGCTTTCTCTGCATCAACACTCAACGACAACAATGGTATTTTCTTACATTCTGCTTCCCTCTGGATCATCAATCTTCTGTTAATGTTGTCAAATGCTTGCCTCCCCTCCACAAAACCACATTGATCCATATCCGTCAGTTTTGGCATTACTTCTGATATTCTTTTAGCCATTATAGACATGAACACTTTATAATCATGGTTTAGTATTTAAACGGGCCTGTATGAACCTGGATCTGATGGATCCTTATCCTCTTTAGGCATTACAGCTACTACTGCTTTCTTCCAGGGTGGTGGTACTTCGCCTCCTGTTAAGATACTGTTAAACAAAATATTCCAGATCTTTATCAGTTTTTCCTCCTGGCTTCCAAACTTTCACAGAAATACCATCTGTTCCTGGGGACTTTCCTGTAGATTGGTTATACATCACAATTTTATCTCATCTCCTCCTATACTAACGGTTAGTAATTGAGCCTCACTTACCTCTAACCTTGGCATATTCAGTTCTTCTATAAACATTTCCATTTGTATCTTTTCTTGATTTTCATATTTCTCTGCTTTATAGAGACTCTCATAGAATTTTTGAAATATTTCTAATACCTCTACGGGATCTCTTGTTACCTTCTTCGTTACTGACTCCCTAAGTTTGGTGACAGCCCTTACTACTTTCTGTTGCCTGAGTTGTTCTGCTAAAAGTTTTTGTGCTCTATTGTTATTATCAAAAAATAGTTGCTTAACAGCAGTGGAAACTCATGATATATTGACATGACCATGTGCCTTGAACCATTTTCACTACAAAATGGGAAAACTATCCAGGTATAATTTCACAGTCAGCACAAAAAAATTAAAGATATTTGCTATTAAAGAAATTATTTTTGTAGTCCAGGATTTGATTACCCCTCGCTTCCACGTGCTTACTGTGAGGCTCTGAGCATTTCATGAAACAAGACAGCCCTCCTAGGCTGTCTGAAAAAGGTCCATATGGATTAATACTCCACCCTGTTTAACAAATATCAATGAATACATATGTATATATAAATAGTGCTCTCAGGTAAGCATCCACAGAAGACATAAATGATTTGGGGAGCTGGAAAACAAGGAAAGGCTAAAACTGAAATAATATAATGAAGCACAACATTCATTATCTTTCAGGATATATTCCTTCAGCTTTCTTCTACAGATTGTATGTGTTTGTATTTGCTTGATTTCTTACAGTTGGTGCTTTCAGATTGAAGGCCCAATCCCAATAAATGTTTTTTTTTTTACCAATTTTGGTTTTAAATCTTGGAGTGATTGAAGAGAGTATCATTATTAGTTTATCTAAGTGAGTAGGACTAGTTTCTGAAAGGTAGCTTTTTTATTAATAGTGGGCACTGATGTAGTACAATGATTTTGATAGCATTGAGCTAAAAAGGAAGGTTTATCCATTTGAGATATTGGAAGAAGGATACAGTGGTGGATGTAGATGGGTGCAAATAATGGAAATGTGCACATTTTATTCACTGCCATTTGTTTTCTGTCAGCATTATTGCCTTACTGGAGTGATGGCAGATAGAGACTACATTCTAATTCTGGAATAAGTGTATTTTTAGCTATTGCTGTACATATGGTGGAGGTCAGTAAATGAAATATTTTGTAACAAAGCTTCAGCTGACATAGTGTTTTACTAATCACTTTATCTTTATGATCAGTAAAGATAAGAACGAGATCAAGAATCATGCCAAAGTATTTTTTCTGTAACTACATGCATGCTATTGTTTTTGTTTTCCTTGATTGGTAAAAACTGGAAGTTTACTTAGTTTGGATGAAATGTCAAAGAGAATTTGTGAGGATTTAATGAGATTTATTATGAGATTGTTATCCCAGGTTCTATTGTATATAAAACTAAAACCTCTTAGAAGACTGTTTTGAATAAATAATAGAGCGTTATTAGATTCAAGTAGAAAGAGAACATCAACATAAATAACCAATTGCATATAGAAATGGTAACAGTCCATTCTGAACCTAAGAAAAGCTAAAAAGTCAAATGATTGCACTTTTATGTAACTGTTTAACAGACTCAAGTAAAGCAGCAGTCTTAGACCATCTTGTTTCTTTAGCGCTATGAAAAAACACAAAAATGTGTCCTTTGTTAGGTTACTGGAAACACTGATGCAGCTCCTCTGCAGAAAGTGGTCAAACAACTATGAATTTCCAAATCTTTCTGGGCTGATGTTGTATCTGAAACTGATTTTAATGAGGGAAGCATGTGAAATCAAATACCATAAGAGTAGCACACTAATATCCATTACACACTGAGTGATGTGATTCTGTCTACCCAGGTTTGGACAGGCAACACTGACTTGCATCCTCTTATTTTCTGAGGGAAAACTATGGTAAGAAAGTCATGTTTATTGACTTGCTTCTCCATTCCCTTTCCCCAAATTCATAGACTAATCCAGTGGTTGCTGTTTTCTTTAGTCTTGTTAATGTAATGCTGTTTTCTCAAGTACAGACAATGGTTTGATGGGAGTTTTTGCAATTAGGATGTATAACAGAAATGTTCAAACTCTGAAAATGTATTTTCTTTTTTATTCATTAATTCCTTAAGAAAGCACCTCTCTGACTGGACAGATAAGGATAAAGGAAGCATCCATACGTTGATTCTTCGTGTCACCTTAGTATAGTTATAAACATAGTGACTAAAAAAGCAGCAATAAATACCTAAGCTTACCTTAATTGTGATAAGGAGCTTTAACATCCTTAATTTCTTAAAGGCAAGGTTTTGATAGATGGCATGCTGCAGATGTAGCTTCCTGGAATACTTAGCTATGGTAATAACCATAACAGACACTCTAGTGACCTAAAAGACAGTATTAATGAAATGCAGGCACATTTGCCTGAGGTACTTCTCTGTTTGGATCTCTGTCTGTGTTACTGTCTTCCAAGAAAGAACCCCTCTTTTTGCCCATCTTTGAAGACAGATTACTTCTGGCTCAGTATTGCAATGTCTGAGCTAAGTGCTCTTCATCAGTGCCAAACCTATCAAACCAAATTAACTGAGCAAGCAGTTGCAAAAACATTTTCTAACTTGCCCTGAGGTTTTGCCACCTTGGAGTTACAGTAGCTAAGCAAGTACATGGGGAAATCTGTGTATGTGTGTATATGCACATGAGTGCATGCATGTGTGTGTGTGTGTGGGGGGGGCAGATGGAACTATGATCTTATATAAATAAAGATTTGACTATTGCCCATTCAATGAACTGGGCTTGACTGATCAGGTGCCAGTGTAAAGTAGATCAGCATTGTGGTATGTTACAGAGATTTCTATGATCTGTGGCTTGAAAGGTCATAAAAGATTTGTTTAGGAATTGAAGTATACCAAGTCAGAGTTCTATTATACACATTTAATAAGTTTAGTGAATTTTCAAAAACAAAAAAATGCCCCTCTGTTGGGTTGATTTTGGGTATGTTTTGGAGATATAGACCCCTTTGAAATTCAAGATGTAGGAGCATCTTATGCATTGCATAGTTTCCCCACATTTAATGTCCTCTGGAAGAGAAGCCTGCATCCTCATTGCCCGTGTCCCCTTAGAAGGGTTAGTGAATCCACACAGCATAAAAGTCTTTGGAAATGAATGGGGAGAACAGAACTTTTTCAGGTTATGTCCCTCTGGAGAAGAACAGGTAGTTCTTTCTGGCAATCTTGACAGAGAATGGCATCTGTCTGATGCATGACATCAGTCAGGAGAAAAAGACCTAAGAATTCTGTGCACTGGAAAGAAGATCCTCGGAATTCATCAAGTTCCGTGCAAGAAAAGTGTGATTCTTGCACGGAGCATTCCATGGCCATCTAGGACAGCAGTGCCCCCTGCATATTCATGAGGGTGCGCTGCTGTCTTCACTAGACGGCCATGAAACAAGAATGAGTGCAGGGGGCATGTCCGAGCACTGCTCACACAGTTCACATGCCACCTGTACTCTAGAATTGCCATACGGCAATTCTAAAGCTAGTATAGTGTCCGCGGACACTATCACAAGATAACAGTGTCCGCAGACAAAATACATAAGCACAGCCCCCCACAACATAAAACCAACTGTCCAGATCATCACAGAATGTCCAGAGTGTTCCCTCATACTTTTGGCCTTTTTTTTCATAAATGTTTCCTGTCTGTGAAAGCAGTGGGATGATCTAAGGGGATAACTATGTTAAAATTAAAGGATTATTATTGGGTTATTGGGATGATCTTAAACTTTCTTAATTTTTTTTCAATCCCCAGTTAAAGTTTAAGCATAGCTGAGCAGGTGCACATGTAGCACAGCTATGCTTAGCCTAGCTTACACATTCCAATGAGCTAAATAGAAATGTAGAGCCAAAATAGAGAAAATGAAATAGCGCAATTGTTAGAACTTTTGCTTAGCATGCAGTCATTCACGGTTTGAGGCCCAATGCAGTCCATTAATTTTTATATGTGAAAACAGCAGTAAAAGTATATTTATTAGAAATAGATAGTGAATAATATATATTTGTTTATCAGGGTAGTGTAGCAGGTCCAAATGTGAGGTGTCAGTGTAGCACAGATGTGAAACCCCCACATAAACACAAGTGTCCCATATAGTATAGCCACAAAAGAATGTAATGTAATGAAAGTACATAAAATGAGAAAATAATAATAATGATAATAATAATTATAATAAGTAATAATACTGATGATAGTCCATAAAATAACAGCTGAGCAATGCTAAACTGAGCTCAGCTGTGCTTAGCTGGAGTAAGCATTACTGAAATATGTATGCTTAGCAAGAATTAGCGTAGCTAAACAGATTTGTGCAATAGTAAGCAGGGCTTAGCATTTACCCCTTTAAGCAATGCTTATCTATGCTAAGCGGGTTTGCCCAGTGCATAGCTTAGCTCAGCATATTCAAAACTGTCCAGGCACAGCAAATGGAGGTAAATCAGCCCTATTTAAACCTCACAGGTGTGAATACAGCTCATAACCAGTTGTAGCTCCCCACTGTAGCACTATGGCTGGTGTTGGTGAAGGTGTGCACTTTTGGGCATGGTGCTGGAGTATTCAGAAGTGCAGGGTCATGGTCAGGCTCCTTGTAGAAAACCAGGACATGAGACTGCTGCAGGACCAGTACCAGGGCTCCCAATACAAAGCAGAGGCCTGGGAACATCTCGAACATGATCTTACCAGTGCCATTGGCATCCCTCAGGCTGGTGAGCAGGTCTGGCACCACTTTACCCACTTGAAGAGGAGGAAGAGGGAGCTTTTGGACAAATGAGTCCAAGATGTCCGGGTGGGGAATGCTCCAGGTGTGTGTAAGTATCAGTCACACCAAGTGTTTTTCAAAGTTCAGCCTGTGTATGTGATGGATAGGTATGCATAAATGTTTTTTTCTTATCACCTGTACAGCTGCAGATGAGAGGGCTATGAACTTGGATGCCCATGCCAGCAGGCTGCTAAGGCTGTGTTGCGAGGCTGGTGAGTAACAATCTAGCTTATAGTATTCAGGGCAAATAAATAAAAATGCGTATTATGTCACCTTGCAGTATTTAAAAATTGGTGTGGTTTGTACTGAATAAACAAGCCCATTTTAGAGTAATACTGACATACAGGTTATATATCAATAAAATTGTAAGTACTTGTCAACAAAAGTCAAAACCCCAGAATGGTTGTGTTTATTTTTGTATTGTATGAATTTTAATGTGTACAGTTTATGCACAGCAACTATAGCTCTGAAAGCATTAAACAATCAAGGCTCATCTGACAAGGACTGTTGAGCTGTAAAACAGGAGATTAGCTATATGAAGAGAGTATTAGAGAGAAAACAGTTAAACAAAAAGCAGCAATTTTTCAATAGCTCATTCTGATGAAACACAAACTTGTATTTTTTCCACAAGCAGGCATGGTTTGAATCCTGGGAGTGGTAGTAAGCTGTATGCATAATTTCACCCAGGATTTTGTGAATATGTGTAGAAACAGTCAGGTAGTGTTAATAGAAATTTCCTCCACAGGTCTGCCAGGTAAGAAAGGGTATAAAGTAGCTATAAGAAGGCTGTAGTTATACTGTGTCCAACACCCACTGTCCAACTCCAAGGCTGCAAATGACAGCAAGATAAGTACATACACCAAGTAGTCTCCCCCAAGAAATGTTCCTCAAGTGTCATGCTGTCACAGCTAGTGGTCACTGCTGCCAACAACCAGGGTGAAGGATAGAAATCAAGGCAGAGTATGGCAGTAGCACAAACACACACACACACACACACACACACACACACACACACACACACACACACACACACACACACACATACACACTATGAGTGCACATATGTAACCCTGACTATGTGAATATGGGTAGAAACAGTCAAGTAGTGTTAACAGAATTTCCTCCACATGTCTGCCAGGTAAGAAAAGGTATAAATTAGCTACAAGAAGGCTGTAATTATACACTGTGTACAAACATACCACTGCCCAACCCAAGGCCATAGGTTGTTGTAAAGTGAGGTAATACCTGTAGAGCAATGATTAGAGCAATGATCATTAAAGTTGTGAGCACTTCAAGCATATACAGTTGTTACTTGATATC